>NC_135513.1:3374177-3539177 GCF_051989575.1 Stigmatopora nigra
ATTAATGCATTGCTTGATAATATGCATATGCTGGCTATTTATGAAACAATGGCTTTGTATAAATATATGATTAAATAAAGAAATCCAAATGTAAGTATTCAAACGTTTATTTTAAATGTGAGTTCTGGATACATCTGTAATTGAAACCAATAATTAATAAATATTATAACTAAAAAGTTCAAAATTAAAAATGTCTTTTTTTTCGCAATTCATTTCCTGATCGGTGCATCCAAAAATGGCCATTGGGCATGCACACACCCCTACATTGGACTGGATTGGATAACTTTATTCATCCCGTATTTGGGAAATTTAATTGTGACAGTAGCAAGAAGGGGGGCGAATGCAGAAAAAATGCACATACGCACATATGCACACACACGCCCTTACATATGCACACACACACACACACACACACACACACACACACACACACACACACACACACACACACACACACACACACACACACACACACACACACACACACACACACTCACTCACACACACACACACACACTCACTCACTCACACACACACACACACACACACTCACACACCGGAGCTATGTATCAATTAAACAGCATCGTGTCCAATACCCTCCCTCATGTCCTGTCCCCTCAGACACCCTTGTCAGGATAATGTACCATTAATCTACAGCTGAAAACACATTATTGGCCAATCAATAGGTGATATGGGGGAAAAGGGAACAGAGGAAAGAGGAGAAGCAACGAGATGGACAGGAGGCAGGGGAGAAATACTCTACGTCTAGGGGGAGGCATACCAGCCTCACAATGCATACATGGAATACTCAATGTGGTTTCATGCCGAATGTCAATATTGGTCCATTAACAACAGATAGAGTGGTCAAAGAGCCCAAACTCGTATAAGAAGTGGAGACAGGTGGACCAAATAGAATAACTAACCACTTAGTAACAGAAAATATACTATACTGAGTAGGAATGTCCCGATCACATATTTCTTTTCCATGCGAGTCAAGTCCGAGTAACCAGATTTTGTAGGTATGCTGATAGCAAGTCCTGATCCGATACCTCATAACCATATTGAGAAAGGAAAATTTGCAAATGCATTTTTTTCTGTAGCTATTTAACATTAAACCTATAAAAGGGGGCTATTTGTGAAAACATTCCCTATATTTTCCAGACTATAGGTTGGAATTTTTTTATAGTTTGGCTCAGCCTGCAACTAATACTCAGGGGCAATTTATATGTTTTATTTTTCTCTTTTCCGCCAACAGCCTTTTATGTTGTTTTTGTAAGGCTATATTTTTACGAACAAACTATTTTATCAGTTGTGTAATTTGCCTATTGTACTCCATTTTATTATTGTTACTTTAACAGATATTTGTTATCAGCTCCCGATAAAATAAAATAAAAAAAACAATGAAATATAAACCAGCCAACTATGCGTGTTTGGGGAATGTGGGGGGAAACCGGAGTACCCAGAGAAAACCCATGGAAGCCCAGGGGAACATGAAACCAGAGATTAAACCCTCGGCCACCCATTATTATTATAATCACTACTAAGTAACATATATTAAGTCCTATAAAATACAAACTTCCTAAATTGTGACTCTCTGCATCAGGATGAAAAAACACCCCTCACTTTTTTTGGAAAAAAATTGAAATGAGATTTTTGATTGAATGGAAAATGTTTTAAAAATACTGATTGAATTACAATAGATTAAACTGTGAAGCCTTCTACATGTAGACAACTAAAGAGGCTCTGATTAAATGGTCTGCACTACAAGCCTGAATTTCAAGTATTTGTGCCGTTCATCATATCTTACAGTAGTGAAATGAACAAATCATTAAAAAAAATACATCAAAGAGTGCATATTGTTGTTAACACAAAGATTGCAGTCCACAAGAAGAGGATAACAACTTAAATAACCACAAGTTACTTAGCTCCCACCTTGATCGTCATGTTAAACAGAATTCGGTCACCCAAATATAAGGAGGGCAAACCAAGCAATGTGCAGGCAAATAAAGAGTATACTTGCTTTAAAAGTAACCAATAAAAGGCAGGTCAAGCACTACCGAAACAATTGTCTCTACAATGATCACATATGGTCACTAACATTTACCAAGTGCATATTACAGTAACTTAAATAAGTCCCCCAGGAAGAGCTGAAGTAGGCTTAGGAAAGAAAATGAGCCTCTCTCTAATTGCTCCTTATGAGGTCCACAGGGCTCTCAGTTAGACAGAGTGCAGAAAGATCAAACTAAAGAAATTTTGGCAGATAGGTCTTGTGATACTCAAAAGATCACTAACTGATCTTATAGCCAGTGCTTTTATTGATTGCCCAATGAACAGGTTGTGAAGGACCATGAACAGACTACAGTCAGATCGGTCTTATGATACTGAAAAGATCACTAACTGATCTTACAGCCAGTGCTTTTATTGATTGCCCAATGAACAGGTTGTGAAGGACCATGAACAGACTACTGTACCAGGCCCATTCTCAGCTTTTGTCTTCTGGACTCTTAATCAATCGAAATTTAAGTAACTTTACTCTCAAATGTTGTACATTAGTGTTCCCCAACCTTTTTCTCACCGCAGAACGGTAAAGCTTTTTCTATTTTCTTGCAAAGCGGCGAATGGGGAGGGCGACAACTTGGGACAAATTTAATTTTATTACAACTTTTTTCATTTCAAGTAAGAGAGACAGATTGAAAACGTTAATACTTTTTACTCTGACGGACCGTCACTAGGGAGCTCGCAGACCGGTACCGGTCCATGGACCAGTGGTTGGGGACAACTGTTATACATTACAACTTACTTAGCATAACATTCTTCTCAGACTTGGGTGAAAAAATATACTAAATAGTTCACATCTCATTTCATTTTCGGAACCATTTTCTCCTCATTAGGATTGTGGGGGGTGCTGTAGCCTATACCAGCTGACTCCTGCTCTAAATCGGTGGCCAGCCGATCGCAGGACACAAGGAGACAGATAACCATGCACACTCACTCCCATAACTAGGTGAAATTTAGAGTTTCCAAGACAAAATCATTAAAACATTAAAATAAATATTCATTAGGTCATGTACATGGTGCTGAAAGCTCAGGGCGAATATTGTACTCTATTGGATTAGGGAACCATGACTAACACTAAAACATGTCTTTTCTGTCTCGATATAATGATATAACGGTTCATCAAGTATAATGTAACATTCTTAAATGCCCATTTTAGCAAGGTGGTAGTACTTGCTCCGTTAATTGGGTTGGCATGTCAACTGTGCGGTCTTAAAATGTAATTGCGTAAGGTATGAACCTCTAGTTATTCCTATTTCTTAAGGTAGTTTTAGGTAGAAAATTATGAGTATTAGTCCATTCAAAATTGTAATTTTGGGTCCACGCTGCATTTACACAAAACCATTAAAATAATGCTGCCCTGCTTCATTTTGTTCTTGAGTTCAATCAACAGGAAACTTTGTGTTATATGACTACAGCAGCTTTAAGTAAAGCATAATGTGACAGGGTAAAGTGAGTTAAGTTATAAATGAGTGCATGTGTGATGTAAAAATGTTTTTGGGATTGGGGGTTTTATCATTCTTCGATTATTGATGCCCCCAGCCAAATAGCAAGGATATAGAGGGGTATTCGAGTTTTTTAGCGAGAAAGTTGTGCTTGTTTATCCACTTGCTATATAACGTCTAATAACCAGTTTATCTCCAATCGTGGGTTGTCTGATTGGCAATCACCTTTAGTGCTTTTAGCCAGCCTTTGGCACACACCTGTACTCACAGGAGTCCCACCCAAAGGTGATGGTACATTTGGTGTCATCGACAAGTTGAGAGGAGCAACTCCACAAAAGAAGCTGTCTATACTTAGCATATGCCTGAAAACTGCAAGGCAACATTGAAAAACATCTTGTGTTTCCTCCAGAGTTCAAGACCACCACCTTGAACCTGATGTGTTGCTCTAATCCTCTCCCTTAAAGATCATTTATATAGTTCAAGTCACTGATCCATGAGAGGACTCTATGAATGAGAGAAATAATCTATAACACCTGCACTTTGCTGCTTCAGCCACTCAAGAAGTGCATCAGGAATGTGAAAATCCAACCAATGGAAGTTGGATGCCTAGGGCTCTGCCACCAAAATGCTGATGGATTTATGGGTCAGAGCCTGGAGAATTCACCAATAAATCCATTATTTTCTGCACACTCTCTGTGTAGGATAACCAAGAGAAATCCAAGTGTTTAGTTTTTTTATTTGTTAAGGAGTTATGTTACTCATTTAGCGCCCTTCCGGTTGAGTGGTTAGCATGTCAGCCTCACAGTTCTGGAGTCTTGAGTTCATTCCAAAAGCATACATAGTAGGCTGTTTGGGCACTAAATTGCCCCTAAGTATGAGTGTGAGCGTATATGGTTGTCTTGTCTCCTTGTGCACTGTGATTGGCTGGTCACCAATTCAGGTTGTCCCCTGCCTCATGCTCAAAGTCAGGTGGGGTCATAAAATGAATGAATGTTACTCATTTAACAACATAACTTTAAAAAGAAGTTTAATGTATTTTGCTTTCATTTAAAAAAATAGATGATTTAATAAATGCCCAATCTGCATTACAGAACGAGTCCATTAAAATTGGAGGCATTCATATCTCACTAGTTTAATGGAACCTACACATCTGGTGAGCTCTGGGCAATTAATTTTTGGGTCACGTTTGCCAAACACTTCATTCATTGCTGGAAAGTCATGGTCCTAGTCAACATTTACAATGTATGAATCACCTCAGAAACGTCTACTGAATTTCCATAAGTTTCTCACTGGGAACTCCAGTCCACTTAAAATGGAAGGGATAACATTCGTTCATTTGCTGCCAGTTATCTTCATATAAATTTGATCTCTATGGCAGCCACTGAGTTAAAGGACAAATATCAGAAAACATTTGGGTAATGGAGCTTTTATCCCGGCTGACTCTGGCCTTGAATCAGTGGACAGCTCATCGCAGGGCTCAAGGAGACAGACAACCATTTGCACTCACACCCATATCTAGGGGCAATTTAGATTGTCCAATCAGCCTAGCATATTTTTGTGGGAATGTGGGAGGAAACTGGAGTGCCCATAGAAAACCCACACAGGTGGACTGACCAGGATTTGAACCCAGGTCCCCAGTGCTGTGAGGCCCACCAGCTAACCATTCGCTCCACTGGGCTGCCTCAGACATCACCTGTGAAGCTTAATCAACAAACGAAAGACTCAAGCTGACTGAAATTAATTGAAGTCTTTACATGAAAAAGTTAAGAGAAGACTAAGAATAATTAATAAAACAGAATCTGTTTTGAGATTAGAATCATCCTAAAACAGAAATAGTTTATAATTAACTGCTACTTTAGTTTGTCCTCTCACTCTGTAAGGTGTGTGTTTTTTCACCACACTTCCTCCTACACAACAAGCACACCTCTTAACCCTGAAGTGAGTGGATCTCTCGAGGATTGTGTTCCCCTCTGGCCAGTTCTGGGGATGCTCTAAGTGCTCTGTAATAGCCAGCAATCAGCGCTGATGGATAGAAACCAACGTCCAGCCCTCAGGAAAGAAATATAAATAAGTAAGATGAATAAATAAAAGCCTCGTGTCCTCACAACCGCATATTGCATTGGGCATGTGTTTTATAATGAATATAGATTGAGAGGTTGAAATATTTATAGTTTGGGGTGTGGGGGGTTGCATCCTTGTGTGCAACTGTGTGGTAGAGTAGGGTGTGAACTGACATCCCATGTGGACTGGAACAAATTTAAAAAATCTTTCTGCGCAAGGTTGCAAGCAACTTTTGTTTACGATCATCAAGTGGGCTATGATGCAAAGAGTTAAAATGATAAGTTTCTCCATCAATTCCAACTGTTTTGAAACCCTCAATGAGGCCATTGGTTCTTGTTTGAAGTTTATCATTCCATTCCATTAATGTCATAAATAGTTAAAAATTGTCCCTGGTCACTTGAGAGGTGTCTGGGGACGTAGCCTAGTCATGAACAGCCGGGGGCCAAGTTGAGGAATCACTCTGCAGGAGAACGCAAGGGAAATACAAGATCTTGACCCTGAAATGAGGAAAAAAAGGCTAATAAATCAATTCACACTAAATTTGGTGTGATATTAGTGTTTTGGGCAAACCTGAAAAATATTGTTGATTGTGCATTGGAATTTAAAAGACCTCTAGAGAGCAGGAAAATGACAGTTCCTCCTCCTCCTCATTAACTCCTAAATATGTTGTCACACCTTTTGCTCCAGTACATGCCTCCTACAGTGTCACTTAACTCTGGTGACATATACGGTATTTAAAATGGTGACACAAATAGAAAATAACACGTGTAGTTTCGCCATGTTTAATGTGAGCTAATGCAGGGTGACACACGCACACAAAAATGGCAATGTTTTATTAATCCAATAAACTAAGAGTATGAAAGAAAATATTTCGTACACAGTAAATGAAACCTTTAAAATGTGCAATTTAAGAAGGAATAATGGAATCTTCATTTATTTCTAACAAGCAGAAGCTGGCCTTGGCAAGGTTGTTATTGCGTGTTTTTTGATAATCTATTTGTGAAAGGAGAAGGACAGTGGCTAATGTCCACGTGGGCAGATCGCATTAAAGGATGAAAGTGGGAAAAAAATGGACGTGATGGATTGGGAACAAATGAAGGGAAAAGCCAATAGCCCAGGTCGGTTTCGCGTGGAGTAAACGTGAGCAAGTAAACACCCGAGGAGAAACCGGATGCCTTTTTGTTTATACAAACAAGGACTCACTGGCGGAAATTCTTCCGAAAATGACATACACCTATTTCGCTGCTTTTTTTTTTTTTAAATGGAGGAGCATCGAGAGAATTATGAACAGCCCCAAATACCAGTCAGGACCATCCACTAGAAATCATTAAAAAGCATGGACCTTTCAAAACGTATGACTTTCAATGTAAACTGAAGTGCAAGTTTCATCACTATGACGAGGGTCTATTAGGTGAACATAGTAGGGATGAACATGAGATCAAAGTTGATGTTACTACTCTTTACCCCGAAGCATAGAGACTGTTTCGATAATAATGTGCATCACTCATAAAAGCTGCTTGCTCTTGTAACGATGACAAAAGAGCCCATCATATGAAATCTCTCTTTTTAGAGCTGTACAACTCCCGGCACTTTTCTTACTTAAGGGGTATAGAGCTAGCCTGTTGTCAGAGAGAAAAAAATGTTTGTCTTGAAGTAAATATTTTGTCCTGCATTTGGGGCCGGTTTCAAGCCTAAGTGTTTTAAAGTGCCGTTTGGGGTTGCGCTCCTCAGATGAGTGCCAGAGAATATTTGAAAGCGGCAACTTCTGGCAGCAAGTGGAATAAAAAGTTGATAGTCTGTTGGGAGGGTTTAATAATGAAACAAGAACATGTGGAGTTAGTGGAGTTAAGTACACTTGGGAGTGCACTCAGAAGTGTTGTGGAAGAGATAACAGATGACAAGACGGAGCGAGAAGGTGCCAGGATGATGGTTAACAAACCTCTGAATCTGGGTCGTCTCTTGGTCAAAGGAACAGATTTACTCTTGCCGGAGTTGAAATTAAACAAATGTTTAATTGCGGAAACGCAATTAAGCTAAATCTTTTTCTACTGCTACATAAAGAACCTAGAGGCACTTACATTGAAGGCATTACATTAGAAAGGTTAGGGACTCGCTGAGGAGAGAACAAATTTCTGGTTGTGACAATGTAGCAGACGGAACATTGTGCTCAAGTGCATTCCCTTTATTTCTGTCTGAACATGAGTGTGTGACTGTGTGTGTGTGTGTGTGTGTGTGTGTGTGTTTGAGCGCTTGGATATGTAGTGCCGCTCTCCCTGCCATCAGGAGGTTTTAATAGAGTAGAATATTCCTTTGCATTTTACATGACTTTAGGGCAAGCTACTCTCGCCTGTCTGCTTTGCTCAGATCAGATGCTAAAATGGGAACACCGCAGTGGACTGCAAGTCTTCGTATCTTTCCCTGCAATCTTTATGCTTGCCTTAATGATAGATTATAGCGAAATAAAAATACAGGCTTACCTTTACTTACAAATGTTTCTATTTCAGAAATATTGAAGTTACAAAAAGCTTTGATGGGAAACTCTTTGTTCCAAGATACAAAAAAAAATGTACAAGTTAAAAAACGTCAAACGAAATCAAACATCCCCCGAAACAAAAATAGACTTTCTGGATGCTGCATTCCCATTGGCTCTCAACACCTAACTGGTTTCGCATTCGCTAGCAGGAAGCTGTGTCTCCATGAGGTTGGAATTGAGGTTAGCACGCCATAGGTGAGAGTTGAGAGCCAGCTTGTGCAGTCTAGCGGCTATTGGGTCTTTAATTACTCCCTAGGTATGAGTGAAAATGGTTGTTCATCTTGTTATACCCTGTGATTAGCCAGCAACCAATTCAAGATGTCCCCCTCTTTCTGTCCACAGTTGGCTGGGATAGGGTCCAGCACCCCCGCGAACCTGATGAGGATAACTGGTATGCAAAATGAATGAATAGATGAATATCTGCTGCTGTTTATTTGTTTTTTTAATTTTTTATTTAAAATTGTTTTTAGTTTCTGTAATCTCTGCAAAACACTGTATACCAGAGAATAGGAGTCAACAATGGAAGACCTCAAATAAACGCAAAGTTTCAAGGTAAATTCCCACTTTCCCTGTTTGCTACGGAAAAAAAACCTAAAAAGTCACTTGTGAACACGTCTTGGGCTGGCCTGAATACAAACTAGCGAACTCTGCTGTGGACCAAATAGGCCGGAGAGGTGGTCTCATGCACTTCCAAGTGGATCATGATGCGGTTCACTTTATGTGTGAAAGCGACTGCAGTGTTTAAGTCCAAAGCTGAAATCATACAGCTATTTGAATCTAACAGGCTTCCGTGGCCACAGGCATTACGTGAAATGTTGCCTGCTTAGTAGTGCATCAGCTAACATAAGTTGGAGTTTGACATGGAGCGATGAGGAGAAGGAATGTATTCTAGATAGTATTTACATAACACGTGTAGTTGGATGTACCACATCAATATGAGCAAAATCGCTGTAAGCTTGTGGCCAGCCATTGTTCACTTCCACATATTCTCATGTTACACCACCATTTTGTCCAAAGATTAAACAATGTTTGCATCTACATAGGTTTGTTGTAAAATTCTAGGTCTCATGCAAAAACTGCAATGTGAGAGGTAACTGCAGAAAAAGGCAAACTGAGGACTTCACTGGTTTAAAAACACCCTTAGAGAAAAGGTAAACTGTTAAACGAGCTCTCAGAATTAAAAAAAATAAAAGCAAAACAATCACCCTCATTTTCTTCTATCTTAGAATTGATTTAAGTCAGTTTCTATTACTATGAAAAACTCACTTGCAAATATAAAATTAGCGCCCTCTCACATAAATACATCTCCAGTCTCTACAATACGGACATTGATGAATGCATTACACTTTTTAAAAAAATTGACCTTTTTATTTATTTCCATTATATTTTATAACTTTTATGTAGTTTTATCAGGTTTCCAGCATATCTCGAAAAATGCCCCCAATAACTTTCCTCATGCTATTCAAGTTGCAAAAATAAATAAATATGACTATTGATTAAATAATCCTTAAATGACAGACAAATTCAGGAACTAACAGGTCATGCTCCTATATTAATGTAGACGATTGGAAGAAATGCTTATGTATGCATCGATTGTATGTACTATATGCTGTATTTGTATGGATTGGTGCCTCTTTCAGAGAACCAGAAAATATGTTGCCTTGGAGGAAGCAAGGTACATGGTTAAATAAAACAGTGTAATCTCACATCGTCATCGATTTCTGCTTATTTGTAGAGTGGTTTGTCATGCACTGTTTTATAAATCACTTGGGTAGCTTGACTCATGTTAAACAAGAAATTGCAAAGCAATCCCTATAGAAGACATTTATTTAAACAAAAAGATTTAATAGATGAGCTACATTACTTGAATATTTTTATATTTCGCTTATGCATCTACAAAGTTCTAAGCATCTTTAAAAGACCTAAAAATATCACATCCATCCATCCACTGCATCTTCACGTTAAATTGAGATGGCAACCTGAACTTTACTCAATTCAAAGACTCTAGGTACAGTTTGGCTTGTAAATATTAGATGGGCTACTTTTATTTCAAGAAGCATGTCATGTTTGTTGTTGCTTACACAGCAAAGCACAGACAGAGGAAAAGGGAGAAAGTAGTGAAGATACAAAACATACAAATAGAAAAACAGTTTAAGTAACACGAAACAACAAGCATATAAAAGAAAAAAACAAAATGCTTTCTGGATTTCACCTGAAGCAACAAAAGGGGGGTTTTCTATTTTGTAGCCCCAAAGAGCCTATGCTTTGGAATCTTCTGCTTCAATCAATATTTCAAGGGTGTTTTGGGGATAACTAAATAAGTAAATAACACATTTTATATCTGAAATGCTTTTATTTTCAGAGCGTTTGCATGTATACCCTCTGGCGAAGTAGTAGGAAAACATGTGTCCAACCATAAAATGGCAATGCACTGAAAAGATAAATCTACATTGGTGCCTCTACGAAACTAGAGTGTTAGGCTTTATTCCAAAAGTGGATTCATAACTTGGATTTATTGTAAGTTGAGCTGCATTTGATATGAACATTCTCTCATTCGTTCTACAGTTCTCAATATAATGCCAACTAAAACCTTTAAAAATGATCAAAGTAGCAATTTTCTATGACAGATGTGAGAAACACACAAACAAGAGAAAAAAGAAAAAAATGAATGAAAAACACATCCAAAAACATATTTTATTCTTGTTGAAAGGCAAGTACCTGGGTGAAAGAGGAAAAGGCAAATGTAAGGCAACTGAAAAATATACAAACACATGCACGTAAACCCAAAACTTAAAAGGATGAATTCAACAAACTTAAAATAAAAATTACTGATAAAAGTTGCTTTGAGTACACTAGTAAACAAACCACAGTGTTACAACAAACGGTGGTGGAATGGATACATTCCCATTGAGGCTTTTCGTAACCTGAATATTTCATAAGTAGAGCCATTCGTAAGTAGAGATAACCATACCTGTCAACTTGTACGTTTTATACGTATTTTATATGTTTTTTTACCATTTCAAATCATGTACGCCGTAGACCGACTTTTGTACGGGGCAAATTTTGGTTTAAAAAAATTGCCAATATATAAGAAAACCAATCTCAACAAGACCGTTTTGGCTAAAATCCGGGTAGTCTCGTAGGCTGGTAGCCAACAACGCTACTGTCATCGATCGTTACTATTGTCACGGTATACCAGCAAAAATTATCCTCAATCGTATGCATTTTTTTAGCGGTGCATACGGCAAAATCGATAAAGAATGACATGTGCATGCGTAGATATACATAGAGTAAATATCGTGGAAGCTAGCATGGAGGAGCCACATAGTAAGAAATGTGTTACCGCGAGTAAACATGCGTCGTACGGTGTTTGTATGTTTTTGGGGGGGGTTTGTAGGGGGAATCATAATCGTTTTTTGGGGGGTTTGTAGGGGGAATCATAATCATTTATAAGGGCAGTTAACCGCAGATGTTGACAGGTTTTGATACCATTGTATTTTTTTTAAATGAAACAGGAAACGTTTCAATAGAAGACAATGACAGCATTATTTATATTGATAGAGAATAAATTCAAATTGTAGCGCGACCGACCGGCCACCAGGATAGGGCAGCTGGCGAGCCTTCAGGCGACCAGGGGCAGCCGGACGACCGCCGTACCAGCCAGTCCGACCTCTCCTCAGTGGCCGGAGAGACGACTGCCGGACTGGCCAGCCCGACGCCTCCTCAAGGGCCAGAAGACCGCTGCTACCATGGCCAATGGGAGGAATTTTAGATTCAGCGTGTTCCTAAGAAGACTTCAATTGTGGTCAGCCAGATACAGAACCAAAGCACTGACCCAAAGTCACTATGCCATGTCCTCACTCAAAAATAAAATAAGTTAAAAGTAGACTAACTAGGTGGTGCACTTTTGGCTTATACGCTCAGGACTTACTCTTTAAATACAAAGAGTATTTGTACATGGGCTTTTCATATTTACATGTATGTGAATGGGTGTCTGTCTCTTTGTGGTCTGAAATTAAAATGGAACCAGTCTGACACTTGGGTGTATCACAACACTTACACTGTAAACAGGCATCAACCAGCTAGTGGCGCTGACATGATGCATATTTTATAAAATAAAAATAATGTTCCTACTTGGTTTCTCATTTGTATAGAGTTTTTTTTATTCATATCATGCACACTGTAAGTCAGTGTTTTCAGTAATGTATGGTTAGTTCTTTTACTTTTCTCAAAATTCACATTAGGATTCATGAGTCTCCACACAAGAACGGAGGTTGGAGGGGATTTGGGCTTGTCATCATGCGTGAATGCTAAAAACAGATGTAAGGGGCCAAATAGTGAAGTTAAGAGTGTGTGCATCTTGATTAATGAAGCGGTATTGGTAATCAATATGTTCTTTTTAGTCATTTGGATGCAGTGATTGATATACATGGAGTGTATAGCATATGGGTTTAGAACTCGAGCTGCACGTCTGGCCATTCCCATATGGGAAACACTATCTGCACAAGGGCAAATACATTTATTGTTCAGCGCTAAAGCAAATTAGCAAAGAAGAAAATAAGATAGAAAGTTTTACGCTGAGCTGAAACTCTGCCATTATTTAGATTTTGCAATTCAACTCCATGGTTGTGAGCTATTTATTGAAAAATACGATTCATGTCTCTTCATTGTGTGCAGCAGGTTAATTTGACAGGGGGCAGATGGAGATAAGGAGCAAAAAAAGTCGTCTCTTCAGTTGTCTGTCAGCGCAAAGAGACAATAATCTCCTTGGCAGACATTTCTTTTTCAGACAGACAGAGGTAGAAAGAGAGGTAGCCTTTTGGGAGGAGGGTGAAATTTGGTTAAATGCTGTTAACAATGGGGAGACCTTTTTCCCAGTTTGGTTATTGCATAGATCAAGTAAAATAAAAGGGATAACCAAGAGATGCACTTATTACCAGTAAATGCATTTTTTTATCATGACCAATTACATTAGTTTCTGTATTAATTTGGATTATGCTTAATAAATCCTCTGCAATTCCATAGGTAATTCTGTATTTTACTAGGTATTATTCATTCATTCATTTTCCATACCGTTTACAAGGGTAACGGGGTGTGCCAGCAAACTACGGGCACCAGTTGGGGGACACCCTGAATTGGTGGCCAATCAATTGCAGGCCACAAGGAGACGGACAACATAGCAGGTATGATATAAAATAAATATAAATTATATATAACTAAGTAAAAAGATTATAGGCTGTTTTATATACTGATTTGATGTATACTGCTGTCTGCCTTCATTTTCCTATTGCAGTGCCGTGCAAAAGTATTTGCCCCTTTCGATTGCTGTGTTTTTTTTGCATATTTATCACACAAAGGTTTCAGAGCATAAAATCAATTTTAGTGTGACACAGAGACAACCCAAGGAAAGCGAAAATGTGGTTTCTAAGTGATGATTGTATTTACAAAAGCAGAAAAAAATTACAAACTAGTCTGGCCCTCTTTGAAAAAGTAATTGCCCCCTGAACATAATAACGGGTTGTGCCACCTTTGGCAGCAATAACTGAATTCAAACGTTTACGATAATTTGTGACGATTCTTTCACAATGCTTTGAAGGAATTTTGGCCCACTTATTTGTGCAAAATAATATCAATTCTGCAATATTACATGGTCTTCTATCATTAACAGCCAGTTTCAGATAACCCCACAGCATTTCAATAGGATTTAAATTCGGACTTTGACTTTGCCATTCCAAAAAGTTAACTTTGTTTTGTTTTTTTTGTCATTCAGAGGTGGACCTGCTGGTGTGGTTTGGATCGTTGTCGTGCTGCTTGCTCCAAGAGCACTAAAGTTTGAGCGCACAAACTTAGTTCCGGACGTTCTCCTTCAAAATTTGCTGGTAGACATCCGAATTCATTCTTCAATCAATTATAGAAAGTCGTCCTGGTCCTGAGGTAACAAAGCAGCCCCAGACCATCAAAATGTCACCACCATGTTTCACTCTTGGAATAGTGTTCTTTTGATGGAATACTCTGCTATTTTTTTCGCCAAATGTCACGGCCCGCACACATTCCAATAAGTTGAACTTATGTCTCATCAATCCAAAGAATGTTCTTCCAAAAGTGTGGAGGATCATCCAGATCATTTTTGGCAAACATAAGATGAGCCTTTTTATATTCATTTTGGACAGCTATAGTTTACACCCAGCCAGTTCGGCCAGTGTTTTTCTCATAGTAGAGTCATGAACATTGATCTTAACTCAAGCCAGCGGGGCCTGCAGTTCTTTTGATGATTTTCTTGGTTCTTTTGTGACCTCTTGGATGAGTCGTCGTCACACTCCTGGAGTAATTTTAGCCGGAGAAGGTTTGCCACTGTTCCTAGTTCTCTCCATTTGTGGATAATGGCTCTGACTGTGTACTTTTTTAAACTGCATATTATAGCTTTGTGTTCAAATAAAACCTACCTAGCCCCAAAGCCTTGGAAATAGCTTTGTAATCTTTTCCAGACTGATAGATGTCAGTCACTTGTTTTTCACATTTATTTTGAATTTCTTTGAATCGAGGCATGATGTTCTGATCTCGTAGTCTACTTCACTTCGTCTGACAAATTCTGTTTAAGTGTTTTCTTCAATCAACACATGGTCGTAATCAGGTGTGGGTGTGCCTTGTGAAATTAAACTCAGATTTCCTACAATTGTGATTAGTCACAATTATTTTGTGATTTAACAAAGGGGGGCAATTACTTTTTCAAAGAGGACCAGACAAGTTTGTAATATTTCTGTCTTGGTAAGTAAAATCATCATTTAGAAAGTGCATTTTGTTTCTGATTGGGGTGCCTTTGTGTCATGCGAAAATACATCTGATGGTCTGTACCCTGTGTGTGTGTAATAAATATGCAAAAAACACAGAAAGCAGGAAGGGGGCAAATACTTTTCATGGCACTGTATAAAAAAACTGATTCATAGAAATTAGCCCTTGACTACAATCTTACATATTTACATATAAAGTATCATGAATATGAATATTTTCATTACTATGTGCTGTCCCTTATTAAATAAATCAAACTGAATTTAATTTAATTTTAATTATTTTTGTTGATTTTAGCCCATTTTTCAGTTTTTATGTTTAACATTATTCTACGGAAATTAAGTATAGAGTTAGAAAATTTTGTATCCACATAATGCCACCCCTTCAGTGGAAGAAAAATACGGTAAAATCAAATTCCAACATGAAAAGATTGGAAGAAGAAGAAACTTAATTAAATGATGAAAAATATTTACACGTCAGGAGTTTCCTCTTATCCTCCTACACTGCTATTTTGTCTTCTGAAGAGCGTCCGAGATTGATCCTAGGTAAGTATTAGGGAAGAATGTTTCATCCAAAGTGATGAGAGAATTCAACTACTTGAGTCTTATCAGCTCTTGCTGATTTGGACAGAACATGAAGGGTCAGACAGGGCATTAAAATGCCATAACTCTGCAGATGCAACATTGAGGCACACTGACACACGTACACTCACGCCTTTGTGCACTTGCACACACATACACAGACTCATTCATTCATTTTCTGTACCGCTTATCCTCACAAGTGTCACGGAGGATGATGGAGCCTATCCCACCTGACTTCGGGCACAAGATGGGGGACAACCTGAACTGGTGACCATCCAATCGCAGGGCACAAGGAAATGGACAAAAAATCTTGCTCACACTCTTACATAAGGGAAATTTAGAGCGTTGAACCAGCATACCCTGCAAGTTTTTGGGATGTGAGAGGAAACCAGAGTACCCCACACACCCACACGTAAATGACTTGAAAATAAGGTGATGACAGATTAAATAAGTCTGAAGAGAGCACAACCACCACATAATGAATCTTTTGATTTTGAAAATGCCTTCAGTTGAGTGACAGTTATAGATATACATCGCAGTTAGCAATTGTCAATATGGCTTTGTGAGGTATGTCTATTTAAGAAATTATTATAAAACAAAAGATAAATTAAAAAAAAGATTTTAATTTTAATGATTTGTTTCATTTTGTAAATGAAGCTGTCTGATCATTTTTTTAAGGATCACAAAAAATATGTTTACCATATGTACATGTTATTATTCTCTTAGTTCATAATCCTAGTTCATGTTGACCCTTCATTGAGCTATTTGCAAAAAAATCAGTTCAGCCATCCATTATTGTTAGTACCATGATTGGATAATTGAATATTCCCAGAGTCATATGAGAAATGAATATTTGTTTGATGTTGCATCTCCAAGTAATACTATATATATCACAGTTAGGGCATACCTGAATATTTTGTTATATATAGAAAACACTAATTCAAAACACCATTGCAAGACTTAATCGAAGTGATATAAAGTACAACATTATATTTACAGAAACTATACCTAAATCTGCATAATTTGTTCAATGTCACACAATTTTGAGCATTAATTATAATTAATATGACTTCCAATTCGTTTGATTGATCGGCAAAATATGCAGGAAGGTGTGAAGCACAACATTATTGTTTAGTGATATAATAGTGTAATATTTACTGGTGGGACTCGATTATATAATAACTAATTAATTACAGGGTTTTTTAAAATAATTCATCATGATTACTCACAGTTTGATCATATTACTACTATATAATCTGCGAGTAAAGTACATTCATTTTTAAAACTCATTAAATCTCGCGTTGTACTTTGGCCACATGTCACTTATTGTCGTTAGGGTCACAAGTGTGCTGAAATCTATCCCATCTGAATTTGAAAAAAGATGACTACTCTCTGAACTGCCTTACCAGCTACAGGGCACATAGACAAAAAGCCACTCACATTCATACAAACAATATTTACAATTTGGGGTATCTTTAAATAATCAACCATATTTGTTCTTGGAAATTTGGGAGAGAACCGCGGTACCTGTAAAAAAACTGACGCAGGCAAAGAGAGAAAAAGCAAACACTAGACAGGAAGGCTTACGAGCCCATGGCTTATTAAATATAGTTTAAACGTCTCCAACATCTATCTCAAAATTCATATGGTCATACATAGCCACCTGTAAGGAATCGCACACACTTCAGTTGTGTGTATTTTTTGTGTCCAGTGTTGTAAAGATTTCAATAGGTTTCAGATGAGAATCAAAACTTTGAAAGTACAAGGATATGACCTAAGGGTAGAATGATTTATAGCGAATGCCAAAAAATAAAAGACAACACTGCATAAACAGTTCCAAAAGGAGAAACAGGCATGAGAAACAAAGAACATTGGGCGGATCAAAATCATCTGGTCTGCGTGTTATGTCTGCATGTAATAGCAGTAATATCAAATCATATAAATAGCCCTGACACATTCACGCCTGGTCGTGTGTGCAATCGAAGAAAGATGTATTCATTACTTAGCGTTCATAATCCAATCTGTGACTGATTTAGCTGTCTGCTGCCCAGGAGCCAGGCAGGCGCTATGGGATACCCCATCCAACACTCTACTTTCCCACTCCGAGAGAGAGCAGGACACTGGGAAACCCCCATGGGGCCACAACCAAGTCTGAGTGGACCAATCACCTTAGTCTAAACTGACATGTCTGCTTAACACCCACACATACACACTCCAGGTAGCGTGCAGCTCAGAGAACTGGAGGCACAACAACATTGGGAAAGATATGTGCGTTGGCCTGTGGTATCGAATATGATCCCTAAGGGGGCTCCCAATGTGTTTGTTTGATCTGCTCTATGTAGATTCTATGACTATGTGAAATTGACCATTATGTACTTTGGCACATTCCCAGCATGTGATAGAGGCAGAGGAGTATACAGTAACTGTAACAAGCAACATGTACATGCAAAATTGCATGGAAAAAGAGCATTTGGGCAGTCATATCATTGCTTACAATCACAAATGATGTCAGGAATTTGTATGATTTTTATTTGTGTCTTACAAATATTCTTGGTTGTTTCTGCAGGTCCATATATTACATTGCTGTTATATAAGGATGGATAGTTAAAGTAATCTCTCTTCCTAATTCTGGTTTGCCCTCGCTATTGGGCCAAAAACGGTATAAAACGACTGAATTGTCATTCAAGGTCTGAAAAGGTAATCACCAAAAACCAATAGAAAAACATCCTGTGTCAATAGGTCATGGTAACTAAGCGGGTATTGTTGTTCTCGAGATCTCCTGCCTTCTGCCCTCCGTAATGAATACGCAAAGACTAATAGACCCCAAGTCTGACCTCCAATAAGTGCTCCACACTTGGAAACATGAATTGCTCTCTTCAAAGCAGTACTACTTCCTGAATGTTGCCCTTTCATTAAACATGTACCAGGACAAGCCAGGTTGTGAGAACTTCTACACACTTCAAACCAGTACAAAAAGTTGAATGGCCCCTAAAGCAGTGAGGAGAACCAGGGGAATTCAAATGCACACACATACACATTTCCACAGTCATAATTACTCATAATTGCAGAGAAACTGAGTCTCTGTTCGTGTGAATGAGTGTGTACATGTATGCAGGACCGGAACCGTTAGTCCCATAATCCGACAAATTTAATTAAATGCCGGGATTAACTGAACAAAATTGAAAGAAAATACTGAAAAAGGGTGACGCTGTGAGGCAGAGAAACAATAAAGACACAAATCGTTCCCATTGGAACTTTCACAAAATGAACCACATTTAATTAGTTAGAAAGTAGATACACCATATTTCAGTGTTAAAAAAACTGAAAATGAAATGAACACTTAAATCAGGGGTGTCCAAATTACAACCGGCGGACCCGCAGAATTAATTCATTCCTTTTTCGCATATCTTATCTTATCTTGTATACCTTATTGTGTCTCTCGGCTCGCATCAAATTATATTATTGGAGGTTGTTACTTAAACTCTCACCGTGACTCAGTCATTTTTTAACACATTTTTGAATTCAAAGAACGCACACGGCACGCTCTCAGCCCCGTCAGGTTGAGGAGTGATCTTAATTCTGTTAATTTGACCATGGTCAATCTTAATTTTGAGTTTTAATGGCCAAAACGTGTACAATGGGGCAACATGGAGAGCATGAACCGTCTTGGCTTCCCTCCTAAGGTATTATTGTTGTTTTCAAGCATGTTTAGATTCAAACTGTGCTGCACCTTGTAGCACACCTTAGGATGCCACAAGCATAAGGGGCTTCAGCTGAAATCCCGAAACATAACTTTGGCTTTTTGAGCCCAAAATGTGGTAACTGGAGGCCGATTGTGGCCTTTATTTAGATGGAAAACACAGATAAACTGTGAATCTCTCACTCCCTCTCACACCTTACCATTTTCGGCTTCCACCAGGCAATGGATCGTGGCAACCATGCAAAAACTTTGGCTTTTTTTCCCACTAGCACTCTGAGGTGGATTTATTGGCACTGAAATGCACAGATGAATGGTAGAAGTGCTCTGGAGACAGCCATTTTGGTGAGTTAAATCATTTGTTCTAGTTTTTTACATTTCATTTTTTATATATACATTTCAAATAAAGTGCATGCATTTCATTATATAGAATATGAAGTAACTAATGATATCTTTCTCAAACATATTATATTCACTTCATGCAATTTGAAAAATGTAGTAATATTTTTGTCCCCAATAGAAATTGATGTATTAAATAAAATGTTAAGTCTTTTTGTTCTGGTGAACCATTAAACCCTTTGCCACCAATTATTTATAGCTGTTTAGCCTTTAAAGTGGTAATTGAAGTATATACATTCTATCAGTACTCCCTTACTTATGGTTAACATTTCAAACATGACTTCATTTATACATGTAGTTTTGCAGTCTTCCTCAAACAAGGGGCAATTAATCTGATCAGTGGAATGTTAAATGGTGTACAGGATATGCCGTAGCAATACTAAGAGCCCTCAACTTCCATCGAGGATATTCGACCTGATGGAGAAAAACCATGTCCCCGTCTCCTTCAGGGGCTAAATCTCTTCCATGTTAGATAAATTAGTCTGGCTTAGTACCTGGACTTCCTATAGTCAACTCCCAACCTTTTGATCTCTAACCACGGCAAAATGGATCCAGGTTGATGAATTTGTATTCCCCCGGTTATGATTGATTATGTGCGTACTCAGGACTGAAGGAGCTATTTGCCACAAAAGTGAATGTTTTTTTTCCATATTAGAAGATATGGAAAGAATTTTATTCAGAGAAAACATTATGAAAAGTTAGGGGAAATAAAAGCAAATAAAAACAAAGGAGCTTGTGATATTTAGAATTCTATGGATGTATGTCCATGCTCTGTCCGACTAATGAACCAAAGTGAACAAGACAGACATCTAATCAATGAGGCCTGTAATAATTTTGGTTCCCATAGAGGCCAGGAGAAAGAAAGCGAGCTGGAGGCCATCACACAGACTCAAATAGCATAAAACAGAAACATATGCGGTGTGTGTACATGGTGGGACACACAAAAGAGTATGCACACAAAATGACTTCACACCCACCAGTCACCACTGCACTCCTTTATACTCTTAGGACCTGACACAACAAACCGCTGTATTTGCCTTCCATCACTGGGCTCCCTCTTCAATATTTTAATACGTCACACTATATGAAAGTCAGGGAGAGGAATCTCAATGTTGTGAATCAGTAAGCCGATTAAAGATGGATCCACAAGAACTAAAGAAGGAGTCAATTTTCACAAAAACTAGAATTTATTCAACAAAGAGCATGCCAAAAAACACAAAACAGCATGACCAGATCAGCAAATAAATTAAGGATCAAAGGGTACAACACAATATGACACTTAATGATCAAAACAGAACGTATGATCGATCAGAGGCCTACTCAAATTTAAAATGTTCAGTCTATATGGGAGTATTTGCTCCATCACTGTCTTGCTTATCTGTCATTTGACAATTAGAACGAAACAGAATGTGCACAGAAATGGTAGTGATTGCACTGAAAGATGCAAACTACCCAAACGTTATGCGAGGGTCAGCTGGGAATGCCTGGCAGAGTTTCCTGTCAGAAGGAGTTTCAATGCTCATCTTCGACAGAGCTTCTCTCATCTATGGGAAGAGGCAGGTTACATGGAGTTCGAGTGGAACATATTCCGCACTTCTATTGCTGAGGGGGCAGACTGGAGTTGCGGCTGAAAGGTGGTCGGTGCCTGTTGTGGCAGCAATCTTAGGACCTGCTGGTGAACACGGATGGTACGGGATGCCGTCAGGCTGAAAAAGGAGTCCTATTGGAAAAGAAGAAGAAAACAATCAAGCAACAGTCGAAAGCAGTCAAGAACACATGGGGAACTTGCTGTCTTTAAATAATGCGTGTTTAAGAGTCGCCTATTTAATTTTAAACCTTGGCGACGTTGCAGATATCCTAGCATACTTCTAAACGCTAAGCGTTTAGGATGAAATGGATGGCTAAACTCCAAGCAACAAGCTGCTACTATGTAAACCAGGCCATGGTACTCATTTGCAGACATGCTTGTGTTTCAACTCATTGGATACAAGGTTGGGGTTGACAATTTCCATTAAAATGATTCTACGTCGCTTCCACCTACAATAATAAAACACCATCAAGTTTGACTAACACATTCATCGTTGAGAACTTGGCATTTCATGACTTTCAATGAGACTATTTTAGTTGTTTAAAATATTCTACCTACGTATATTACCCACAGGCACTATCAAGGATATACAGCCAATAGGACGTCTATGTTGGACAGGGTGACATGGTAATAGAGGTTGTTTTTTTTTGGAGAGTTTCATGGTACCAAGGGCCACTAGTCTCCATGGACAAAAAAATCCCTTTAAAACATATTTAACTCTGAATTGTAAAGGCAAAGGTGGACAGCATGTCCTTTATGTCACCACATTTTAACACGACAATAGGAAAATTGAAACTGAATTGAATTCCTCAAAAACATCCAAACTCTCCAGGATGAGTCAAGTAGAATCCACTCATCAGGAAGACAGTAGCCTTGAATAGCGTGCGTGCGTGTGCGCGAGTGTGTTTCTGTGTGTTGATGTGCTGGGGTGTGCGTACGTGTGAGAGGGTGCACGTGAGAATGAGTAATTCTTGGACGTCAGGTCTCTTTCAATGGGTATACCTTTTCATCTTTCTATCTTTGAGCGTTCTTTGCTGCACCACTAATGTTACCATGGAGATGACCAAATGCATATCATATGCATGCATGACTTTGTGTAGCTTTTGCGCTCAGGGCAGGGCGGCGAGCAGAGGGGGAGGGTGAAGCAGTGCACGACACAGAAATGTGTTCTACATAAAATGCTAATTTTACATATTTAATGCCATGGTGCAATTTCTAATGGGAGCTGAGCGAAGAAGCACTGAAGCAAAAGGTGAAAGGAGAGAGCACTTATTGCAAACACTCGACTGTCCAAAGGGAGGGGGATGACAGCACAAATTCCCTCCTCTCCACTTAACTCATTTATTTATCCGTTTGTACTCTTGTCTATCTCCTTCCGTCATGCTGTTGTGAACTTTCTTATATAAGGCACAGACTTCATATGAACAGCAAATATAATCATTCATTGACACAATATGAGGGTGGTAGTGGGTTCTTTTCCACATGTAGCATTCTTTAAGAAGTTGCAAAATATCAGTCAGGAATAAGATAAAAGTGTGTCTGTATTTTCAAATTGTCATTTTAAATAGCTTTTAATGTGTAGTTATAATGTAGAGAAATGTGTTCAAAATGCAAGAAACATTTTGGGTAGCAGTGGTGTCCAAAGTATTCCACAAAGGTCCACATAGGGTGCACAGGCAATTTAATCAATGAGCTTTCTTCTGAGGGTGACGTGGTGAGAGAGTGGTTAGTGGTTAGGGTTCAATCCTGTGTGAGTGAGCGAGCATTTTCTCTCGGTGTCTGCATGGGTTTTCTCCGGGTACTCCAGTTTCCTCCCACATCTCAAAAACATGCATGGTAGTTTGAATTGAATGCTTTTATTGTACTTATACAAGTATAATGAGATTTAAAACGTTCACCACACAGCAGACAAACAAATAAATCAATAAATAAGTAGTCCAAGTGAGGTCAGCAGAGTGAGGTCAGCAGAGTGAAGCGCGCTTGTTCCGTCTGAAGTCCAGGACGAGTTCCATGGTTGTTGGAGATATTCAGCGCCAATTCGCACCACTCGCTGAGTCTATGGACGAAGCAACAACAAGCACACACAGTCAATATATAGTAGAGATAAATAATCATTAAATAATCAATAAATAAGAAAAAAAATAAGTAGTCCAAGTGAGGTCAGCAGAACAAAGCGGGCTTGTTCCGTCAGAAGTCCAAGAGGGTTTCCACGGTTTTTGAGATGTTCAGTGCCTGTTGCACCATTGCTATGGACGCAACAACAAACAGGTAAACACATATAAATAAATATAGTAATTATAAATAATGAAAAATAAAAATTAATTAGTATATATAGTAGTAAGACGTCTTGATTAGGTCCCAGGTTCAGAATTCCAGTTGAGTGTGGTGACAGCTCTTGGGAAGAAACTGTCCTTGAGTCCGTTTGTCTTTGCAATTATAGCTCTGTAGACCCTTTATGACGGCAGCAGGTTGAAGTGGTGGACGCCAGAATGCATATTGTCTTTTATAATGTTACCTGCCCTTCTAAGGCACCGGTATTCGTAGATGCTGGGCAGGGTGGGTAGGAAGCGTTTGATTATCTTTTGGCCTTAATTGATCACCCTTTGCAGGTTTGTGTTCAATTGCTCCTTCCCGAGTACTCTCGGGAAATGTAGCCTCTGCTGTGCCTTTTTGATGAGTGCTATGGTGTTTGCCATCCAAGTGAGATCATCAGATAGAGGACAGGACATTTTCTGTATGTATATGTGCGTTTGCAAATGGTTATTTGTCTCATTGTGCTCTGCGATCGACTGACAACCGATTCAGAGTGTACCCTGCCTATATGTTGTATAGAAGTGATAATGTTTCAACAATCTATCAAAAAGAAAGTGATGACACATTGATGATGTATCAAGTGTATGAAGATTAGTTCAATGTCCTTGTGTTCTCTTCAGGCCTGTTACTGTTCTTCCACCTGACCTCAAGTGAGGTTTCAGGGCTAATTTAATTTGTCTCTGAGGTAATCCTGTGTTGTTTTGGGGTCTAAAGGTAAAACCAGATTAACGCAACTTTGGATCTTTGAACTCAGATGGAAAGCCAGAGAATTGGTTCTCATGGAGAGAAAAGGAAAACACAAACATTCGGTTCTTTGGTGTAAATTTAAACTATAAGGGTGAAACCGACTTAGAAGTAAATTTGGGTTTACTTCGCCCATGAAGTACGAGTATTTTTCCGTAACTAAAGGATTTTCTGTATTCCGACAATAACATGGAAGGACTTGGATTTACAAGCTCTTAATCTGCCTGTTCATTTCCAACGTGGGTTTTGGCTTGTTGGATGAGTGGTTAATGCATCAGCCTCACAGTTCTTGGGTCGAAGGTTTGGTTCCCAGGTGAGTCTTTACTGTGTGGAGTTTGCAGGTTCACCCCGGGCTTGTTTTTTTTTCCCCCCAGTTTCTCTAGTTTTTATGTGCCCCACTTGGTGCCTATAGTTAGTTTGGATGGGCTCCAGGATTTCCCCCGCTTCTTGTGAATCTGGAAAATGAATGAATGAATGAATAACTAGTATTATAACTACTAATTACTTTCTTCAGGGATTAAAAAAGTAATATAAGGCATTACCATTCCTGAGAATAATATGGAATATGAAAGAAATTTAAAAAAAGAAAGTGCTTAACTCATCCCAATTCTGACTATTTTGTACCAAGACAAGACCATGACAATATGGAAGCATCCCTACTATCCATTAATGATTGCTTTTACAAATGCTTATGGGAGAGCACTGAAAACTAACAGTTTGACCTTAGCTAACCCATCTATTTCTGTTGCAAACTATTCAAATGTGAAATGATTCTTAAAAATATTAAAACTGCCAAAACTTCCTGGACTGTTGAAAGAATATTGCATTGAGTGGGTAGGTAGGAGAAGGTCCTCTTCGATTTCCTATTACTTTAACTTTGACAAGCACAACAGTCTACTTACCTGAATCCTGAATAAGTGCATTAACAGTGTTGTATTTAATCTGATGATTAGAATCATTGAGAAAACAAAAAACATTCACAATTCAATTTTTTTTTAAATTTTTTTTTACAAATATAGCTTTCTTGACAAGTGTCTTATATAGTACAGAAGTGCTATTCTTTCATCATTGGATGATGTTGGACAATTTGTACATTTTTCTTATATTTTCGAAAAGAATGTGCATGAATAATAATTTATTGCAGAGTATGGCATGACAGGAATATTGATTTGAGAAGTGCCACTTTACCCTTTTCGATTGCTTTAAAACAATTTCTCATTTGTGCATTTTTTCCATCTTTATTGCCCAAAATTCAAATTTTGATGCGCCTTATAACGGTTCCTGAAATTTCAGAGTTTCACTCCGAAACTCAAAGCTTGCAGTCATGTTACGGCTCTATATAAACTCAGTGGAGTCTTTAATTTTGGGTGTAGTTAGCATTTGATGATACCCATGGCTGACAAGAGCCATTATCAATCCCCTTTACTGAAGGTCTCCTCTTAGTGCTTGCACTTGTCTGTTCATTTGACTCAGTTGACTGACAAAGTGTTTTTTGAGTAGATGAAAAGTCATTTTAACCCTCAACCATTAGTTTTGTAGTGAGTTTCTTTCTAGTTTCCCCATTCCTAGTATTCAAAGCTTGCAGTCAATTCATACAAAGCACTGCAGCAAGACATTTGACTAGAGCAACAAATTTACTATTTTACTCCGAGATTGGCACCACTTGAGATGAAATGTGATGTGTGTATGTGTGTGTGTGTGTATATATATATATATATATATATATATATATATATATATATATATATATATATATATATATATATATATATATATATATATATATATATATATATATATATATATATATATATATATATATATATATATATATATATATATATATATATATATATATATATATATATATATATATATATATATATATATTATAGATGCATTGAAATCACCCTAAAATAGATAAGCAATGAATAGGAGTCAGTGATCTGTAGAAAACTATAGAATGGATTGTGCTACATTGTCGGTCACTAATATCCAACACTTGAGAAAAGTGACAGGTTAACCTTTTCAATTATCTCTTAGCCCAGAGGAACATAATGCACAATAATAATTACATGTGACATCTCTAAAATTGAAACATCATTGCTCTCATATCCAATGGCTCACACACAAAGTATCAGCATGATATACATAATAAAAATGGACAAACAAAGCAGCAGGACTTTTGTTACAAAATATGCTGAAAAGTTCAACTCAACAGTCAGTGGACTCACTGTGGTGTACATCCCAATAAAAACAATCAACCATAACACTCACCTACACACATAAATGCATGCACACTAACAGCTCAGTGAGTGGCTGACTAGACACACAGTTTGCTCAATCCCCCCACAGGCACCAGTCCAGTCCATGAGGTCATCGCCGCCGAGACCCAGGATTATAACTCCAAAGGAACCCTTGGAAGCATGCGGTTATATGTTCTGACAGCTCGGCAGCCCGATTAAGCCTCCTGTTTGCTAATGCTTAGCTAATATTAGCTTTATTCCCTGACCGTAGTTGCTTTTTTGGTTAAACGGTCATTTTGCTAAATTCTCACAGAATATCATTGGAAACCAAAAGATTTAAGTTAATGTGGGAATTTTTTCTCTGAGTAATAAATTCAATAAACCAAACTAACAGAGGCCAACTTCTAATAGTAGATTAGGGTGGGTCATACGCATAGGATTTGGGTTTAACTCTAGTTTAGAGGATCAAGGAAACAAGACTGAAAGGTGTTATTTCTTGCCTTTGGAATAACATTTGCTCAAATAACAGAAAACCCTTAATGTCAAATTCAAAACATAAAGATAACCCTAAATAGAATTCTTTTTTTTCTTATACTTTTTATATTAAGTTGGCTACTATTTTTTCTTATAAAGTATATGTCAGAAATTCCATAATTTGGTCAACACACAAAAGCTAAATTATTGTAATTGCTGATATTTCACATTACATTACATTACACTAACTGTTTTTATCGTAGTTTTCTTCTTACTTAGACCAGGTATTTATCTTTCGAATGCATCAGACATCACAGGGAAACTACTTTTATTTTAATTTAGTGTTCTTCTCATAATTGGGTTTAAAAAAAACACCCCAACATCTGACCTATTTGTTGCTCTTGACAGCATTTGACCTCCAATTCATTTTAACATGAGGGGCTAACAGTGAATATTTGATGGCAATAGACCTCCAATCTATTTTACCAATAGGTTCAAGGAGAATTTAGCCCCATCACCATTACTGACAACGAAGGAGTTTATGTGAACTTGGAATAAAACACATTTCCTGTATTATCATAGAGGAAATCTATATGGTTATAATTATCATCTGGGGTATGCAGTAAAATATATATATATATATATATATATATATATATATATATATATATATATATATATATATATATATATATATATATATATATATATATATATATATATATATATATATATATATATATATATATATATATATATATATATATATATATATATATATATATATATATATATATATATATATATATATATATATATATATATATATATATATATATATATATATATATATATATATATATATATATATATATATATATATATATATATATATATATATATATATATATATATATATATATATATATATATATATATATATATATATATATATATATATATATATATATATACTTTTTTTTAACTTAGTTAATATTCATTACTCACTTTCCCCCCATTACAACAGTCACCATTCCATCCAGTTTGTAAGCTCTTTCCTTCTTTCCTTAGACATTGCTAAAATGGGATATTTTGTATTTGAAGACTTTGAATTGCTTTTTATGTGACTTGCGGAAGGTCAGTAGGGGAAGTTTTACACCTTTCTTTTCATGTCATCTTGATAAGCTGTAGCCCATCTGAATCTAATATGGATGCATTCTTTATATTTTTAAGTTTGGAGTGTATCAGTATGTAAGTCAGTCTTCGACATAAAAATGTCACAAAAACTGTTTAAACTGTTATTCAGAACTTTTCATTCATGCCCTGCACAAACAAATACAATTATCACACAATACGATTAAGATGAGAAACCAAACAGAAATTGTTGTTATGCACAACGAGGGAAGGGATAGAGGGCCAGAGTTGTGTGAGATAAATCAGCCATCATCATATCCATCCATATGAGTTCTTCGCTTCATTCCCCCTGCCTAACACATCGACCAGCTAAATAAAGGTTGAGGCAAATAGCTCAAAGCCAGCACGTTTTATCCCTCAACGTTTATTCACGCCTCTCTAGCTATAATCAACTCTGACAAACCAAATATCTCTGGAGAGTTTACACCATTACTTTAATTTGTCCACTTGACTCCCAACAAGACAGCAAACTTTATGTTTTTGAGGTCAGTCAATTTTCCAACTGTCATGCGTTGGAGTGAATCTTCAAAAACGTATTTGCAAAGTGAAAAATAAGTTTTCACTCGCCTGGAACAAATCTGGTGTTTTAAACTTGTGATATAAAAGTGGTGACTGAAGAGCTACTGGAAGACATTTTTCTTAAAAATATACTAGACTGCTAACTCTGCTACTACTTACTTCTATGACTTTACTATTAATATGGCTTCACTAATACCAGGTACTATTACTACTGGCATCAATTTGAAACATTACATTGGGTGTAATTCATTCATTTCCAAAACCGCTACTCCTCACAATGGTCACAGAGTGTGCTAGAGCCTATCCCAGCTGACTTTGGGCACCAGGCGCTGGACACCCTAAATTGGTGGCCAGCCAATCGCAGGGCACAAGGCGAAAGACAACCATTCACGTTCTCACTCATACCTGGGGACAATATAAAGTGTTTTGCGTCTCTGCCCAGCTACTTAGCTATATTAGCTAATGTAGCTTGAGCTTTAATAGTAAGAATTAGCAAGGTTGAGTAAAAACAGGGAAACAGAAAACTCATTACGAATGTCAACCGAGTAATGATAAAGTCAGAAACAAAAAAGGATATGTATTAGCGATGCCTTCTAACATTGGACACAACTGATATGATAGGGGAAAAAATTAACGACAGACACCAAAATTGCATAGTTTCTCAACATCTTTCCTTATGATGAATTTACAAGATGACTATAAATAAGGTTGTCATGTTAATGCTAATGTTGTGGACCATGGGAAAGACCAGCGCAAGGATAGTATTTGTATGTGTAGACATTTGTCCATGATTGACAAATCATCTATCTGGATGCTATAAATGCACTACCAAATGAAAGATTATTTGTGATATGTTGTTGTGTTTACCACGTCAATTCTTCTCCTGTCGTTGCGAAAGAATCAATTAATGTGTACTTCGTAACTTGCTTTGCGTCTTTTTTTCCTTTTTTTGCCTTTGTGTTAACATACCACACTAAAATTACATTTTATCTGTGCACCAATCTTTTCAAATTGATATTCAAAATTGGTTTGATAACACAGCAGGATTGCCCTTGTAAAGTGCTTATCTGGCAATCTGGAGGAAGTGGTGTGTGTCCAAATGTTTATCCAGGTTGCTATTTCAGCCACCAGTCTTACTCATTGTTCCCTTAGATTAATGTTTACTTTAAAGAAAAAACAACAACAATTAAAAAAACCTAAATAATAATGAATAGAATATTGATTTTAAGCGTCTTAAGAATAGTTTTGTGACTTGGCGACAAAAGGAAAATACATGTGAAGATGAAATTTGTTGTTGAGACGTTTCTAGAATAAAGTAATTTAATTAATAAAATAATTTGAATATTTTTCAATTTCAATTGCACCAAGTTGTTTTTCATATCAAATAATTGGTTTGATATCTTTCTTTTACCTTGCCCAACCTATACCATAAATTACTCAAATCACTGACCATTTGTGCTTAGAATTGCAGTGTTTTTTTCTACTCTAATCATGGAATTAATGAAAACTAAAGTTCTGAAAATGAATGAATGAATATTTTTTTGTCACCGGTTAAACTACTTCAACAGTACTAATATCCCAAATCTGCCATATCACCCAAAGATGTGTACATACATTGAAAAAAAATAGATTTTTTTAAAACACAGATTTAATAATGGATTCCCATAATATTTATAGCATTGAATTATCATTAAAAATGTCATTTGATTATTATACAGTTACTGAAAGAGTTCTCAGTTTCATCACTATGGTTGTCACTGCATAATGTGTTCATTGATGCTGACTGTGTGTTCACTGGTGCGTTCACATACTCTTGCATGACAGCTAAAGTGGCTCCGTCTAACGGCACTGATGTTCCCTGCCATTTGCCTTCAGGGCTTTTCTTCATGCTTTTCTCTTCCTGACTGACTTTTAAAGTGTTTTTCTCCCCAAATCCCTCCACCTCAACCTCCATGGAAATGCAACAAACAAAGCATGATTTTAAAGTGAACAAGGCCACTGATATCTCAATATCTATGTTGAGGCTCTCTTATCATGCTACATATTGTATTAACTCGCATATAGGTAGCATTTGTCGGACAACAAAATTTATGACTGAATCGAGGCTACAGCTTATATGCGCATAAACGACGAAGTGCACAAAACTGCACGCAGCGCCGGGGAGAACATACAAACTATAGACCGACTTGGATTTGAACTCAGGACCCCAGAGCTGTGAGGCCAACACGCTATCCACCCATCCACCGACCAACAGTTCATTTAATCCATTTATAAAAAAACAAATCTAAATATTATATGTAAAATGGTCCGGCCCACATAAAATCAAGTTGACGTTAAAGCGGCCCGCGAACCAACCCGAGTCTGACACTCTTGGTCTAGAAGGAAGGGGCACTGCTGATGCCAGGCTTCATTGTGGGGATGCGCCGGCTCGAATCCTGCTGGTGGTAGTGTGGATGTGAGTGCGAATGGTCGTTTGCCTCCCAGTGTGCCCTACAACTGTGTCGCGACCAGTCTAGGGTGTATCTGCGTTTCGTCTGAAGTCAACTGGGATAGGGTCTGGAAACTCCTGCAACCCTTACGAGGATGTGTGGTAAGGAAGATGAATGAATGAATGAATAAAGTGTTTCCCTACCTATAATGGAATCTATAAACAACCAAGTCAGCATTTAGGTATCTGCCTGATTAAGAATCTTTTTAAAGGTTCTACTCGTTCACGCCACTGTTACCCAAATATTCACACACCAAGTTTTGGAGTTAATCTAAATTATTAGTTACAAAAATCTAGATTATTAGTTACAAGTTGTTGAATTCACACCTGACAAAACATAACTGCCATTTTTTTTAAACAGAATTAAAATATTTTTTCATTGGTGCGGAAACGTCGGCAGCACGACGACGCCACATTGACACTCAATAGAATAGAAATGCTTGCCATGTAATAAATAAGCATAGCCTATAAAACTCTACAGCGCAATTTGACACTTAACATTGGTGCCAGTAAATATACATTTATAAAATATAAAAGTACAGCATGATTTTGGCACATTTGAAATGCTGTGGAACAAACATCATCATTATCAGTGCATCAGTAGTGCGAGACGTCAGCAGTGCTTTTCTTTCACCTGTCTTGCATACAAAAATGTGTTCGTCAGTCACAAGTAATTGTTTTCTTTTTATTTTATTTTATTATTCTTAACATTTTATTTTACTGATCTTTGTCAGTTGTCGTTTAAATATGGACATTTTTAATTAGAACTTTAATGTGATCTTCTTGAAGTCCACTATTGGCCAACTGCTTGGCTGCTACATGTAATTTTACATGGTCTACTTCTCTCAATTCCATGAGGAACAGGAGGCAGAACAGGCCTCAGGGTCTCAAGAACCAGACTAAATAGCATTTTAATGTTCATATGCATTGCACAAAAGTAAATTTGCTGGGATATATCAAAAGACGCACTTGGGGAAGGGAAAGTATTTGATCTGTGAAAAAAGTTTGATGGTGATTTAAACCACAAAGAGTTGCTAGGAGGGAGGGCTGGCAGATGACTGGATAGCGCGTCGGGCTCACAGATCTGTCCACTTTTGTGGAGTTTGCATGTTTTCCCTGGGCCTGTGTAGTTTTTCTCTAGGTACTCCGGTTTCCTCCCACATTCCAAAGACATGTATGGTAGGCTGATTGGACACTGAATTTCCCCTTGGTATGAGTGTGAGCGTGAATGGTTGCTTGTCTCCTTGTGCCCTGTGATTGGCTTGTCACCAATTCAAGGTATCCCCTGCCTCTGGCCAGAAGTCAGCTTGGATTGGCTCCAGGACACCCCCTCGACCCTAATGAAGCTAAAGCGGTTCATAAAATGACATGAGAAGAAACATCTTAACCCAGTGCTTATCAAATTGTGCCAGGAGGGTGCAAAGCAATACCTGGGAGCTTGCAACAAGCGATACATGGAAGCTTGCGATACATGGAAGCTTGTGACTTAAGAAACATGCATTTTACCGGACTAGATTAAAATCTCATTGCACATTCACTCAGTGGATAGCAGTGGTGCACTCACTGCCAGAGTTCACTCAGTGAGTTATGCACAAGTGTATTAAGAATTTTATAGAAAAGTACAATTTTTCGGTTAGGGATGTGGCGCAAAACGTTTAATTCTTCTTCCTTTGGGCGATACAGAAAATGATTGAGAAGCACTGGCTTAACCATATACAAATGGTGCATGCCTGTGTTCAATTTCACACAGATTTCTCCTGCTCACGGCAACACTGCCCTAACCTCTGACCTTTCTGCAACCAGACACTGGATATCGCGGTACTTCAATGGCCACAACATTCAAACTAAATCAAAAACAGATACTGTCTTTTGACATCTAAAGCGCTCTAAAATTAATATTCATGAACCCTTGTGAAAAAATACAGTATTTAAAAGAAAATCAATCACGTAGTGTGAGTTGAAAAAAATATGTTGTATTATCAAATGTGCATGCAGAATATTTCTAAATCCTAAGCTTGGCTTCTGTAAAAGTACATGAATTGTAACGATTTCAATGTTTCTTTTAACTGTGTCCTTTTATTAGACTCAAAAACAAAAAGAAAAGTGGAAAAAGAAGGAACAAGGTGTAAACAGCCTCACGAGAGGTAAAGCTGTCACTTGTTTAAAGACTTTGAGCTGGCAAATTAGTAGTGGGGTCAAACCCTGACCAAGTTCTATTGTCTGCCCTGACACTAGTCTGTCATGCTTCTGTAGAGAAAATCAAATAAAAACAATAGTAGCGTAACAGGAAAGATCAGCCAGTGCTTTAGTAAATCCTTGTGATGGACATTGTTAGGATGGATAACCATGAAAGTGTTTACTAAAGGAAGTAAGTCACAGAGTGTGCGCACAGTTTTCACCCCTACTTAGAAGGAGCAAAGGAGTTTGCTGCAATATATGAATACGTACAACATATTGTAGTTGTGCATCATACACATTGCTTTTTCAACCATGAGTAGAAGGTAATATGGAATAATGCCAAAAATGACAGGCAATTGATATTCAAGCGGTTGTAGCACATACAGTTGTGGTCAAAAGTTTACATACACTTGTGAAGAACATAATGTCATGGCTTTCTTGAGTTTCCAGTTATTTCTACAACTCAGATTTTTCTCTGATAGAGTGATTGGAACAGGTATTTCTTTCTCACAAAAAAAAACATTCATGAAGTTTGGTTCTTTTATGACTTTATAATGGGTGAACAGAAAAAAAGTGATTAAATCTGCTGGTTCAAAAATATACATGCAGCAGCGCTAATATTTGGTAACATGTCCCTTGGCCATTTTCACTTCAATTAGGCGCTTTTGCTAGCCATTCACAAGCTTCTGGCAAGCTTTGGGTTGAATCTTTGACCACTCCTCTTGACAGAATTGGTGCAGTTCAGTTAAATGTGATGGCTTTCTGACATGTACATGTTTCTTCAGCATTGTCCACAAGTTCTCAATGGGGTTTAAGTCAGGACTTTGGGAAGGCCATTCGAAAACCTTCATTCTAACCTGATTTAGCCATTACATTACCACTTTTGATGTGTGTTTTGGTTCACTGTCCTGTTGGAACACCCAACTGCGCCCAAGACCCAATCTTCGGGCTGATGACTTTAGGTTATCTTGAAGAATTTGAAGGTAATCCTCCTTCTTCATTATCCCATTTATTCTCTGTAAAGCACCAGTTCCATTGACAGCGAAACAGCCCAACAACATCATACTCCCACCACCGTGCTTGATGGTAGGCATGGTGTACTTGGGGTTAAGGCCTCACTTTTTTTCCTCCAAACATATTGTTGGGCATTGTGGCCAAACAGCTTGGTTTTTATTTCGTCTGACCACAGAACTTTCCTCCAGAAGGTCTTATCTTTTTCCATGTGATCAGCTGCAAACTTCATTCGAGCCTTAAGGTGCCGCTTTTGGAGCAAGGGCTTCCTTCTTGCACGGCAGCCTCTTAGTCCATGGAGATGCAAAACACGCTTGAATGTGGACACTGACACTTGTGTTCCAGCAGCTTCTAATTCTTGGGAGATCTGCTTTTTGGTGATTCTCGGTTGAATCTTCACCCTCATGACCAATTTTCTCTCAGCAGCAGGTGATAGCCTGTGTTTTCTTCCTGATCGTGGTAGAGACAAAGCAGTGCCATGCACTTTATACTTACAAACAATTATTTGCACTGTGGGACCTGCAGGTGCTTTGAAATGGCTCCAAATTACTTTCCTGACTTGCTCAAGTCAAGGAGTCGCTTTTTCAGATCCATACTGAGCTCCTTTGACTTTCCCATTATAGCGTTTGTGGGCGTTTGCATTCAATGAGCCTTATTTGAATGGCCTCAGCAAATTCACCAGCTGTAGTCAATCATAATCACTCACAAGAAGTTAAGATGCCATGCTATGAAGCTCATTTCACTGACACAAGTCTCTAAGTCATCAAAATTGCTAATTTGCATTGCTGTATGTATATTTTTGACCAAGCAGATTTGATCACCTTTTCTGTTAATCCATAATAAAGTCATAAAAGAACCAGACTTCATGAAGATTTTTTTGTGACAAAGAAGTATCTGTTCCAATCAATGGAAACACAAGAGAGCCATGACATTATGTTCTTCAAAAGTGTATGTTAACTTTTAACCAGAACTGCCAGTTTTGAACAGTCCTTCAAAAAAGTTTACTATGAATCTCATCATTGTGGCTTGAAGCCAGCAGATTATGATTCAAACTGTTGAGGATAAGAAAGATTCACTGGAAAATAACATTCAAAACAGCAGAGCTACCCGCATTTTCCCTCCCCAACATTCTCAAACACATCTCTTTCAGCTACTTGTTCATTCCTTAACTTGCCGCCCACACACACAGTCCACTGTTCCCCTCCACACTTACTGTGTGCAAGTCCACTGGAAGGTCCAAGCCTGTAATTGCTGCCTCTGTGGCGTGGACAGACAAGCGGTCTGGGGATTGGAGATGACACGCACCCATTATTAGTGAACCGAGCGCTGTTTTTGTAATTACCGTGGGTTTGGCTGAGCACAGTGAATCAGATTCTGAGATTCCCTATTCAGGAGCTGTTTCAACTCCATCTGGCTGCACAGCTTCTGTTGGCCCCGACCTTAACAGTGCCGGGCTGTGCCTGGAGCCTGAAAAAATCTGCTTGATGGTGTTAGGAGAGGCGAAGCGAGGGCCTTTACTTTTCAAAAAGTCAATACTTTTATGTGGAGAAAAACAAACATGGTCAAACAAAACTCTGCCTTTCTTTTTCTTGGACCAAAGTACCGTTTGACAAACTTCTTGACAAAATTCATTTATACTTTCTCGAATACATAAAGTGCTTGATTAATTATTCTGAAGACCTTCCATAAAGAGCAATCCTATCATTAATACATGTTTTTGTGTTGGTTGCAGTTACAAGTTAAATGAACCAGAACCTATTAACCATTATAAACAGGAATTTTCAAAAATTGAATTACTGGCACTGAAATGAGGGTCCTTTACTTTTCAAAAAGTCAATACTTTTATGTGGAGAAAAATAACATGGACAAACAAAACTCTGCCTTTCTGTTTCTTGAACCAAGGTACCGAGTGACAAACTTCAAAATTCATTTGTACTTTCTTGAATATATAAAGTGCTTCATTAATTATTCTGAAGACCTTCCATAAAGATGAATCTTATCATTAATAAATGTTTTTATTGGTTGCAGTTACAAGTTAAATGAACCATGACCTATTAACCATTATGAGCGGGAATGTTTAAAAATCGAATTACTGTAACTTTATGATCCCCAAAGCACAAAAGTGTCTCATCGTGTAGAAGCTACAGTGTTAGTACACATTAGCATTTGCTAACAAATTTTTGCCAACATTAGCCTCTGAAAAGGACATGAATGGTAGCAATGTAATGTAACACTGCAAATCTACGTACTTGACAAGTGTTTTCAGGTGCGCACTTATTCACTTTTCAAAAGGTAATTAAGCATAACACATTAGCATTTGCTAACAAATTTTTGCCAACATTAGCCTCTGAAAAGGACATGAATGGTAGCAATGTAATGTAACACTGCAAATCTACGTACTTGACAAGTGTTTTCAGGTGCGCACTTATTCACTTTTCAAAAGGTAATTAAGCATAACAATGAACTCTAAAATTTTATTTTTTACTGGAAATACCATTGATTAGTTTTTTAGTTTTTTATGCCATGTGCATACTGTTCTTTTTGGCAACAGTGCCAAAAACCTTAAGCCCTAACTGACTACCTGTAAATTTAGGTATATGAGTCTGCATGAAGTCTAGAGTCATGCCTCATTTCTGCCCAATAGGTCAACAAGAGAAGTCCGCTTTCCTTTGAGGCATGAAGGCATTGAAACCATGTCTCTTCAGCTTGGTACTGGGACTGAGGTTTGTGCCGCTGCGTTGGCAGCCAGTGGCTGTTGGGTACCTGATATCTAGCATTATAGTAATGTAACATGGCAGCTCCAAGGCAAGAGCCCATACAACTTTCTCAGCCCTCTTCGGGTAATTGGTGACCCCTGAACCTGCCCTTCGTATGAAAGGAGGGAAGGATGTGTGACACAGGGGAGGAGGGGAAAACAGGACAAGAAATAGTCAACTGTGACACTGAAAAGGGGAAACAGGGTTGCAAAAGAGGAAAAGGGGGAGACGGAAGGCTGGAGAAAGAGATAAAAAGAGGAGACGGAGGCTAGGAGGAAAAGGTTAATCTCTTTTTGTGTGGATACTCTAAAAGTTCAACAGAGACAGAGAAAGTCTGTGTTTGCAGTTATGTACATCACACTTTAGGGGCAATCGGAGGGAACCTTTAAGTCATGTCTATCCTGAAGCTTCATATGTTTAAAGGTTCAAAGACTCACTCATTTAAAAAATATATATAATGCAATATACTCTCTACTGGGGGTTTTACAACAAAACATGTATGTTCCATATGGTATTCTTAACTCTAATGCCTGTTTATGTATTGTACTTTATTTTGGGAACTGGAATGATGCATTTATTGTCATATCATTGTTCCCAGTGTGACATGCTAAGGCCGAGAAGGACAACATCTTGCCTTGTCCTGTTTTTTTGCAAGATAATTTGCCATCCTGCAAATCACCAAAAGGGATAGTCCATTCCTTGACACTCCAGCTTTTGTTTGGATTTCAAGTCGCTGTCGAAAATGCCTCCTAAGCCTAGTGGCCATTGAAGGCATCCAATGAGCCCATAAAAAAACGAAATATGATGACAGTTTCCAAAAAAGTGACGTTGCTACATATGCTAAAGGCATAGCATGTCATTCCAGCATAAATGAATCAAATGTGAATTATACCAAGAACGAAGAAGCGAACATTAGGGAAGCGCCAACAATATCCTTTTCCAAAGGACAATAACCATCAGGAATAAAAAAAAAAAAAATAACCGGGATTACGAGGGATTTATGCCATAGATAGGGTCGTGAAGCTTGCATAATGAGAGGACGTCAACACACTGCTCAAGTGATACTAAAACATGTTCCAGGGGTTACTGCAAAGGATTATTTAATTTAAACAGTAGAGAGACAGTTCAATTAATTTGGGAAAGTCACCTCTGAAGGCTAAGACAGACCACCACGTCATTGAACCCATGCCCTGATTTCCACAGTATCAAGAGTTTAAAAGCCCAGCTATATGATAAAAGATAATGTGAGTTCAGATGACAATGTGATTTTGTGGACCACAGCTATATAAGCATTCATCAGTAAAGGAAACAGAGAGGGTAAACTCCAATAAACAATGAGGCTTATCTCCTTGCATGCATATGAAGCTTATTAGGTCTTCCATTTCTTCATCAATTATTTATTTCAGTCAAAGTGGTGTAGAGTCAATAATGATGCCATTTAACACAGACTTTTAATGATACACCGTTGAAGGTGGGCAAATAAGCATCTCACTCTATCGACTTTCACCCATCACATCCAACAGTATTTATTTATCTACAAAGGAAGTCGTATAACATTTTTGTCTTTTAAAGCTAGCTTTTCCTCACCCGAGTTGCACTGTGTTCCCCATCTTTGTCTTTATCTGTTGGCAGTGCACATTAGTCTGTTCCACTGCATTCACTGCTCCAGCCCTGTCTGTGTGGGTTTTTCTATGCAGCATGAATCCATTTGTCTCCACTGACGGAAAATAATTGCAAAGCAAACAAATCATCTCTGCCACATTGAGCAGGCCTCTACTCCTGGGGCATAACAGCTAGATAGCTACAGGAATGAAAGACAGAGAGCAAGTGGGAGAAAAAGAGAACGATGGACGGGGTTCAGAGCAAAGTGGTTTGGCATTTGCATTATATATGCTGAGTGTTAAAAAGTGTTAAGTTACAGAAAGTGATGCAGTCAGATTGAAAGTGACTACATGGTGCATTGGGGAAGCCAAGGAAAGAGAGAACGTCAGTAGGATTCTAGCCGATGGAAAGTCACTCCGAGAACATAAGGAGGAGACATCTGGGAACGCACTGCCTTGGAAAGGATATAATTATAGCACAATTCAAAAGCGGCATTTTCAGGGAGCGAACACTTTAACATAATAGGCAGGAGAGAAGAACAGAAAATATCCTAACTCCTCCGTTGTCAAGCATTTTACGAAAATACAGCCCCAGCCCATTTCAAGCGTTCTGACTAATACTATGTGTAGGTATGTGTTGGTTACTCGTTTTAATGTCAACCATCATTTTTAAGTCATGACTTGCAGAAGTGCTCAACTTTGCCCTGCTGGTAAGGCATCCCATACCACTGCACGCGGTCGCAGTTATCCGAGATAGCCAAACTTGCTTCTCCTGCTTCAAAGTGTGAGCATGTGCCAATTTAGAGATAACGGGAGAAGATCTTTCCCTCAGCCAAAAAGACAAAGTTGACTGTGGGAATTTTTGGGGTATACTGCAAAAGCAGCAGGCTCGAGGATGCCACCTAGTGCTGTGTGATGTGGAAAATATCCTCTCATAACAGTAGTGTTGCAACCCAAAATTATCCAGTCTAAACAGAAGCAGCAGCTCAAGTGTAACAATAATTATCTAGCAATACATGGGACTTGGGGTCTTGACTTTTAGGACAGCTCTTTATTAACTTATAATATCATAATTGATGAATGAATATTGATTTTGGAAAAAAAAGTGTCATGTGCGTTTGTGTGGATTATATGTGTTGATATTTTGAATGGTCTTCCATGTATTACCCACATACAGTTTGAAGGGAGAGTCCAATTGGGAAAATATTGAATATTTCAGCAATAGGTCTATTTGTGGCAATTGTGATTATAGACATGTTTCTATATCTTTTAGCAATATATATCATCGTATTGTATATCACCAATTGTACCTATTTAACTTTTAAATATGCCTCAAAAGAGCAGAATACTCCCACTGTCACTTAATATTTACCTCAAAAAAATTATCAGTGACAATGTCAAGATATGATACATTATTAATGTTACATTGTTTTCTAATAGCAACCATCTACGGGTTAGCGTGTTTAGCATTTGCGAAAGTGAAACAAAAGATACAGTTTGACATTGTTCAATGCTCAGTACATTCTAAAGGTCTAAAGCTTACATTTATGTTATCTTTCATTTTAGCTTCTGCTTCTTCTGCCAATATGGCATTGTGCACAAAACTATTTTTGTGACATAGTTGCTACCAAAACTAAATAATAACATGGCAAAATTTTGAGAAAAAATTGGATACTGTTTCTGTTGTGAATTATAGTTGATGTCTCGATTGTTATTTTGTTTGTCTTTTCTGGTTCATTCAGTTGTTCAACAAGTACTATTTACTACATAGCAAAGAACACCATCTTCAGACACACACAAAAAAGGGTGCAATTGTCAGATTTTACAAACTTTATGTTGTTGTTGTTGCACTACAAGCGCCTGAGGATTACCCTCAGACAGCGCTAGAGCTGCCACTGGAACGTGGATTATTTCATCCGGGGAGTAGTCGGAGGTGAGGGGCAGTCAAATATCTCCGGCTGGATGAAAACGTAGGGTGCCACGTTCCTTGTTGGCAGCTCTGAGTGGTATTTGTTGTAATTCGCAGGCCGCGGCGAGCGGCCTCTCAGGAGACACCACGTGAAGGTTTCCAACTTTGTCTTTCCTTTATGTTGTTGCTAACTAAGGCTCTGATCTTTGCGTCCATCATGTTTGTGTGTTAAGTGTTTAAAAATGCTCAAAATATTTGGGGCTCTTTAAAACAGCCTCCTAAAGCGTATCCCATGTTTTGGGCTTTCCCCAAATGTTAGGAGATGCATCAATTTTATAAATAATGTGCTGTAAAGTAAAAAAAAAAAAAAAAAAAAAAACAGTACTGTGCTTTATAATAATATATTCTATTGCAAACCATTGTGCATAATTACTTCTTTCATCCTGGCTTGAATGGCATCCAACGTAGGGTGACGACATCTCATATGACATGTTGGCAACAGATATTATGATATTGATAGCATATATTTCCACAAAATGTGGGTTGACCTCATTTGCGAGTTAAGTTCAAATATTGAACAGGCGCGCACAGTTGTCATCAAGTTTCTTTTTAGATGTATATGGAAAGCTGATGCAAAAATAAAAGGCTTTTTTTTCTGTAGAGAATCCAATTATAATTGCAGGTAAGTATTGGCCCAACATCAGAATAAATACTGTACATTTGCTATGGTAACTCGTGTACTATGTGCTTGGACTATCATCTTCTATTCATCCATAGTTGTGGTTTTCACTAAAGGACTTCCGAAACCCTGAAAAAAGATTAAAAGATTTTAGACTTGGCAGAAACAACAGTGTTTTTGCTCCCTTTCAGGATTAAATTTATACTTAGAACAAAGACTTTTTCTCTTGGGACAATGTCAACGCACTCAATTTTACTTTTCAAAGCATTACTCCTGGAAGAGCAGATTTGTTCCACGGTGCAACTTTTACTTTAATGTTAATTTTTTCGTAGCTAAAAGCAGAATTTGCAATATACCCATTCTTCTAGGATGTTTTACAGTAAACTTTATTTCCTTTTTACCCTGCTTTTTTTTCAGCAAAACATTTTGGCCGGCATGTATATTTCAATTCACACTCATGACAAAATATTATACAACAAAAGTGACTCATTTTGGTTAATAATTACTAATTACCATACTTTCTGGACTATTAGTTGCAGATTTGTTATAGGTTGGCTAGGCCTGCAACTTTTATTTTATTTTTCTCTCTGACTGTGGGAAGCTCTTATGTGGAATTTTAGGTTCTATTTTTCTGTTAACAGCTGCCCATCAAGCTCATTTTGTCCATTTTACTATTGTTAAATAAGTTTGTTTTTGGTTTCTGATTAAATAAAAATAGCCTTCCGAAAAGTTGCGACTTATACTTCTGAAAAAGACCGAAAAATAAGGCAATAACAATAACATATAGTTCATTAAACTGTAGATATCTATAAAGTGTGTCAGGAGTCGCTGGATTGCCTCTCCTGGCATGACGTCACAATAATTATCAGCTGTGACTAATTACGTGATTAGATTATTTTTGGTATTTAAGCATTATGATTTTGTGTGAACGCTGTCGGATCGTTCTGGTTTCGTTTCCTGTTTATCCTCGTAGTCATTGCTGTTTCCATTGACGCCACGCCGCATGTTCTTTTCGTTTGTAATGAGTGGTCAAGCCAAGTTATTTATGTTATGTTACCCCGTTTATTAAATCAACCTACAAGAGCTACAGATCTGCCTCACCTTTCCATTTACTTCGGCGACTCTGCATCTGGGTTCAACTTCTCCACCGATCGTGTCGCACTACGCGGCGCGATCGTAACAAAGTGTAGATTATCAATTTGCTAATGAATGATCCTAGTTAGTGATAAAATATTGGTAATACGTACATTCGTTCAGTCATTCATTTTCCGTTGTCCTTATTCTGGGTTTCAGGATGTTGGAGCCAATCTCTGCTAACTATGAGCAGGAGGTGAATTCAATCACAGTAGTGATAGAATGTATGTGAGGTATTTTTGGAATTATTTACGAGACTTTTTCAGTGATTTACATGTAAGATAAATTGCCCATAGGTATGGGTGTGAGTGTGCATGGTTGTTCATCTCCTTGAGCCCTGCGATCGGCTGGCCACCGATTCAGGATATCCCCCACCTCTGGCCCGGAGACTGCTGGGATTGGCTCCAGCACCCCCACTACCCTAATGAGGATAAAGCGGTTCAGAAAATGAGATGAGAGCTAAGATATATAGCATTGTATTCTAATGTACATTCAAAAGCCGTGTCAAAGTCAGAGACAATTGGAATGGTTGTATTTGTGCCTCAAGTTTATAAGGAATTATGAAATAAGATCAGAGAGCAAAAATGTCAAAAGCCTTAAAATTGTTATTTTAAATTAACCCACATTTTACTATATTTCTATTCTCACTGGAAGTGATACATTTTCAGTTCCGAGATCCAGTGAACAAGTGAATTTCTTTTTTTCTTGTAATTATGCACAAAAGTTTTCAGGAAAGTAAATTCTGTCACACTTACAATACACATAATCTTAAGTAGGCTCAGGACATTGGGAAATCTATGGCTGCTTGAAACTCTTTTAATGTTGGATGACTGGACGACATGAGTGCAATGGCTGTCCGTCCATTTTCTAATGACGCCTTCAGCAAAAACTATTTTATGGCTATAAAACTTCTACTGCAGCTGCAGCTGTGACACAAAAAAATAATCAATCATAACCTCATTCTATTGAAATATTATTTAGGAATATAGCCATATTTTACTCACCAAAAATAATTTTTACCTGAACACAATATCCATTCTTTCTTTCTTCCTTTTCTATCGCCATCGAAGCTAATGCTGAAAGTCAAGCCTGTCCTGTCGTATTTCTGGCATACGTTTTATTCGATTTAGTGCTGAGAATGTTAGTTCCCGGTTGTGACAGGCTTGCTTGCTTTGGAGTTGTCCGACCTTTCTTAATGATGTCCAGGTTTTTTTTCTTGAAAAGTCCATCTTGAAAATGGTTTTGATAGTAAATCTGCAAACAAATCCATTTCTTCTCATCCTTCAGTCATTGCGGGTTGACAAAACCGCTATTAAATCAACACAACAATATATTTGGTTGTGCAGCTCGCTATGGATACAGCTTGCTAGCTCTGGCTAGTCTACTCTATCACTAGCCAATCATAGTTGGTGAAAGCGATGATGTATCCCTACGCCTGCAACAAGGCAATGACATATCCCTACGCCTGCGAGAAGGCCTTGGTGTCACCAAATCGAATTCTGATTGGTATACAGTCTTATTGACGCTTGTTTAATGTAGCAAATCTCTGTAGGACTGATTGTGAAGGCCTTGAGGCAGATTTCTGACCCTGGCAACAAATAATGGCTTAAATGTGATTGGTTAAATGCTTCAATGTGAAATAACACAGCTGGAAGCAGTGGAACCAGGGGGAAAAGCAATGAAAGGAAGCTAACAGACAATTTGGAATTATTTAATAAGTATTCATGGACAAAATATAATTAACATCGTACTGTGATTCAGATATTTCTTAGGCCAGCAGAGAAGGCCTCGAAGGCTTTGCCGGCACACCACTGCATCCGTGTTATTGGCAATTTTTAAAATTATTTTTGAACAGTAAAATAGTTATTTTAAAAGGCTTTTTGTCTGCTGGTAATTTGAGACTTAACACACAGCCAGCCGTCAGACTTTGCTTAACCAGTAAATGGTAATGCACTGGATCTTGGGTGTATGTAACATCATGGCACTATATGCAAAAGCCTCTAGGAATTTTTCCGACAGCATGTCCTTCTCACAGAGATCCTTAAATGGTTTAACAATGCATCCAATAACATAATTTCTCATTTCTGAAAGTGATTAAAGTTCCTGTCAATCACCCACATATGCGCACACGCACAATTTTTGGCAATGCTATTGAAATAAATGAGTTGCTGCTCAAATTAGGACCTGTAAATAGGTAACATATGACTTGCAAAAGAAAAACTGGATTTAACACAGTCGTATTCAATATTTCATTATTGTTGTTTTATCAGTTTGTGCATTTTAAATATTTGCAATGTGAAAAATGTTTGTTTTAGTTAAGTCGCTTACTGCTAATATTTAATACACAAAGGTCACTAATGGTAATATTTTTTTTTGTGCTTGAACATAAGTCAAATCTAACTTTCAGTACTCCTAAAAAGCGCTCAGTTTACCAGTGGCCTCTAATCAAGAGCTAGTTTGGGCCCTAAATTAATTATCTAACTATTAGAAAACAAATCAAACAAACACATCGAGGTGTGTTTGAGTGTAAATAACTTTTCCTACAATATGGATTTTTTTCTCCTTCTTTTTAAATGCTATTCCTCTTCATTACTAATGGGGTCTTGGTTCTATTCTGATTACCAAAACATGTGTCGCTCCAATGAAAGCACCCACGTGTTTATATGTGACTTTCTGCCTGGTACAAGTAATAGAATACAAAGTAACAAAAGGATAATTTAAAAATAAATAAATAAATACATTTCCACAATTCATTTGCTTTTTAAAGAACATTTTATTGCGTGTTTATATAGCTATGCCAAATTCACTTATTATAATGTGTATAAATGATAATTAACTCACATGCATACTCATAGTTCTGAGGATAAAGGTTCAATCTGAGTGGAGTTTGTAAATTGTAATTGAAAGATGTATTGTCATTGGTTATAAATACATACGCCATTGACGGCGCTCCGGAATCCGGTATTCTTCCCATGCCTGAGTGGGTTTTCTCAAGAGGATATCCCAGTTTCCTCCCATATCCTCAAGTCATGCCTGGCAGGCAGACGGACAAGCCAGATTCCACATTAGTGTAATTGTGGGTGTGAATTGTTATTAGTCTACATGTGTGCTGCAATCGACTAGCAACCAGTCCATAGTTTGCTGGCATAGGTTCCAACACCCCCGCAAACCCTGTGAGGAAAAGCGGGACTAAAAATGAATGAATGAAAATTTTGAAAAATCAAGGCAAGTAGATTTGTGGACAAGCACGGTATTGTATGTATAGGGGTCGTCTTTTTTACGTGTATACTGGCGTCCTCTGTTGGTCAAATTTTATAATACATAATGTGAAGATTCGTTGTGGTGACCCTTTGGGGACCACTCGAACGTCACGTTATGTCACAAAAACACAAATAGCGGCTTTATACGTGAACGGGTTTAATAATTAATTTTATACATATTCACTATAAAAAGAAAAACATAGAAATACAATATGTATTTCTGTGTATTTCTCTTTTATATAAAAAGAAGCAAGGCAAGTGGCATAACATAAACATCACTAATCCAAGTGGCAGGCTTGTGCTCAGCATTAAGAGGGGGAAAAAAGCTGTTACACCATCAGTCTTTTGTCACTTGATTAATGCATAAAATGCATAGGAAACATAAGACATTGCCAATACACAATAATAACAAAATGAACACAATTTATGCAACTTCCTTTACTTGTAAATTAGAAGCAGTCTGTCATCACAATTTGACTTGATTAATGTACAAAATGCATAAGAAACATAAGAAATTGCCATAAGACAATAACAAAATGAATACATTTTATGCAACTTCCTTTACTTGTGAATTAGAAGCAGTCTGTTATCCCAATAGTGCATGTCATTATTTTTGGACGTAATCACCTTCAAATACTCGCTAGAACTACACACAAAATAATTTGGTCAAGTCTCTTCAAGCTTTAAATGTGTGTGTGTGTGCATGTGTGCATGTGTGTGAGTGTGTGTGTGGGGGGTGATTTCAAGGCTAATACACCTCAGCTGCTAAAAAAAACCGCATTTTACAGTGGTAAAATTGGATCTGTATTGACTTTGCATTAATTCATATTTCGGAGCAGCCAGTTTGGAGGTGTGACGCCAGATTGAGAGAAATAGGACCACCACCAGGGTTTTTCCTCCCGCTCGATCCCTCCCTCAACATCTGGCTCACTGTAGCGTTCAAACTGATTGTAAGGGTCAAATCGATCCCATGTGTCTATCGTGGGGAAGAAGTGGTCATCAATATCAGGTTCCTGGGGAACCTGCGTACAAGATGGAAAGGACACTGAAACTTGTGATGAACCTGATGTAACAGAGCAGTTGACAAACCTTTTTCAAAACAAAGTCCACACGTCCAGCCTTGTTGAGGTTGTGAGGCAGATGGACTCGTTTACTGACCCGGGAGTAACCCTTTGCAGTTGCTGTCACAATGTGAGTACCAGAGGTCAGAAGACGCCAGTAGTCTCCACCCGTATCTGAGAGTAATAGTGTTGTTGTCAGATTGACAGTCAATCAGGAATAAAAAGGAGATGTTTCAGATTTATTTTACCTGTTGTGACATCTTTACGAATCCCCTTGACGGAGATGGTGGCATCTTTAATCCCGTTGCCATTAACATCCTTGACAACACCTTTAATGCCACGATGGACCTACATAAGCAGTTCGGTAGAAAATTAAGCTCTGACTTCTATTTCCTGTTACTCTACATGCACAGGGAAATGAATCCATCCCAGCTGACTTAGCATCTTCAGGAATGTTAGCTAAGTGAACTACTACTAATGGCCCTTCTTCAGATAGCTCTTAAATCATTTTTTTATGTAATCAATTTCTGGAGCGGTTCACATGAATTATGGATTCATGTTTGCCAAGTTAAGAAAACATTCAGATAGCCATACTTACGGATTCAAGAAAACTGAACAAAGCTTCCTTGTTCCTCTTCCATTCAGGATAAAGCTCAACCTCTGAGGGGTATTTGTCACAGCCAAGCTCTACCGTGATCTCCAAACAATTTGTGTGCAGGTAGTTAAAGTCTGACATACCTGTAAAAGATAATGCAATGGTACCTGGACTTTCGAATGCCTCTAAATACGAAATTGCAAATGAACATTCCAATATACATGAAAACAAGATCCAAATTACGAAATCCCCATAAACGTAAGCACATTTCCTATATCTGTTTTTTTTTAATTGTCCCTTGTCCTGCTTGAGAATCAACTGGCTTCACATCGGAGCGTCACAACAACACCAACTCGATTTTAACCACCGTTTGTCATCGCAAAGTTATTTATTTAAAATTATTGGTGCTAATGAAGTGAATAAGAAGGCCCTGTTGTAAGCAGTGTTGGAAAAGTTATGCTAGATACCAGCTAGCTATTATTTGCGAATGGATTTTGACCTGTATACATCGACATCAACACAGCTTGACAAAGCATGGAAAGCAGCGTTGGAAAAGTTACGCTTGCTACCAGCTAGCTACTATTTGCGAATGGGTTGTGGCCTGTATTCATCGACATCAACACAGCTTTACGAATGGCGGCAGGCAGCGCCGGACTAGTTACGCTAGTTACGCTGGACATTGGCATCAACACAGCTTTACAAAGGGTGGCAGGCAGCATCGGGCTAGTTACGCTAGCTACTATTTGCGAATAGATTGTGGCCGCCTGGACGAACATATAAAACACAGCATTTTCGACGGACAATTGTTCAATTCGGACACAGAAAATGAAGACTTTGATGGATTTGTGGGTGATGATGACGTGAGTACATTGTACAATGGCTAAATAAAGTACAACCGAACTCAGTTTTGCTTACGTTGCCCTTTTAAAAACGTGATTTTAGTGTGTGGATTTAGCATGTATGTTTTGTATTGCCAGGCCTGGCTGCGTCTATAAAAACGGTGCGTCCTTTGTGTGTGTAATGTACAGAAATAGCACTCGTTATTGACACTGCGGCTAAAAATATGATGCGCCGTAAAGTCCTGAAAATACGGTTCATATATATTTTTTTCCTCACCTCCAGGAAAACTGTACCACAGTGCGCCATTGATGATTCCCTTGGTTCGGTAAAAGTTTGCTCCACACCTGTCTGTGTCATTGTTTGACATCGTGGCATGAGCATCTGCATAGGTACGAGCTAGTTGCTTAAATAGCTGCAGGTGGAAAATGTAATGAGAACTACATCAGCATTTATTATGATCAGCATCATCCTTCCTCTAATGTATTACCCGTTCATCCGGAGTGGGTGAGAACATTTTCTCCTCCTGTGGGTGTCTGGAGAAGTCAAAGGGATAGGAGACTACCAGCTCACCTCCATGGAGGCTGGCTGACTGAACAAAGGGAATTGACCTGCTCCATTTCATTACTGCAAAGGTCTCTGGTGCCACCTGTAGTGCAAAATGTACTTTTTTGAGTGTTAATGGTAGTAGTTGTTGACATGACAATTTAAGACTTCACATCCACTGATACACACACACACACACACACATAAATAATGGGATAGAATAGAACATTTGTCGGATTGATTTCAACGATCAATAAACCGAAAGTAATTTCATCTCACCTTTCCAAACCAATAGCCATCAGGAATCGGGATATGGTCAGTACGATAATGCATGCTGCGACGGTTTCGGTAGAGGACAGTTGTGAGGTCAGGAAAGTTGCGGTTCAGGTCGATGTTCTGGGCGTTTGTACGGCCATTTGTCCAACCGTTCAACAAGTGGCCCTGAAATATTTGTTTTCAAATAACTGGCAGAGTTAAAATCAGGGGATAAATGATATTGATGATGTTGATCTGTAATTGTTAGATGGACAAGGCATCTTGGAAAGTTTATGTATGGCAGTGGTCCCCAACCACCGGTCTGCGAGCCACCAAGTGCAGGTCTGTCAGAGTAATAAATATTAATGTTTTCAATCCTGCCCTTCTACTTGAAATGAGAAAATATGTTATAATAATAATAAATAATTGCTATTAGGCTTGGGACTTAGACGTCGTTCGACATTAGCCAGTCCACGAGAAAATACAAAGAGCTTTATTGGTGCACGGTGAGGAAAAAGGTTGGGGACCGCTGGTGTATGGTGAGAAACAATTTGTATTTTAGTCCGGAAAATCCGAGCCATCTCTGTTGGTTCCTTTGTTAACATGAAGACAAGGCCATGTATCCGACAAGAGAGTCTTATATCAAATGCTAATGATTGACAATTGAGGATCTGATCAATCCTTTGCATTCAGGATAGGCAGATGAAAAACACAGAGAAGCAAGGTTCTTCCATTAGTTCTTCGATTTAACCATTTCTGACTTTTTGCAAGTAGTGTTATATAGCATATTGATGTGATTGTGAACATTTCTGATGATAAATGTGTTTAGTGGTTGTGAGTTCAAAAATGCATGACAGAAGATGAAGGAGCATTAAAATGATTAAAGAGTGAATTAAATGGTGAGTCGCTGATTGGTTAGTGAAAAAATTAAGGGTTTCGAGTTCTCCCACTCTTATGTTTTGCCGGGTGTCAATTTTGCTTTAAACTATCATTACAAATGAATGCTCAATCCGGTTGTGGGAGAACCTGACCAGAACAGATAGAGGTAAAAGGCATGAGTACTGGCCTAAGTCACTGATTTTTTTTCCTGGTCAAATTGCATTACTTAAAAAGATGCAGCGGGATGCACTACAATTTGATTGGTTTTGTTTTTCCATATTTATGTGTTGAAGATGTGTATTAAAATTTCTGTCTTAGTGAACCTTCAACTTGTAGTGTGCCATTTAAACCACCAACTGGAATTCCTGTCTTCAAGTGAGCAAAAACTGCACCAGAAATAGTCATCACTTAATTCATGAAATGTTTGTTTTCTGGAAAACGATAAACTGGATCCTTGACCCATCCAATATTGAACAAGAGGAGGAGTCCAGCATGGACCAGCCATAACAATAGGCAATACTGTAAATATTAGTAATTCATGGTTAATTTAATGAAATGGTATGACCAGTTAAAAGGAAGTGGTTCCACAACCTCAGAGAGGGTCCATTTTGAACACCCACTAAAAGAGCTACAAGTTAAAAGCAGATAACTGATTTTTTAAACTTGAAAGTATCTGAAATACAAAATCTCAGTGAAGTGAAGCACTGCAATTAATATGCATGCTTCCGTTTATTATTAAAGTGGTATTTCTTCTTACGAATGCTTCTATGTAGGAAATATTCAGGTTAAGAAAAGTCTTGATGGGAAACCTTTTTTCCAAAATAGAAAAAAAAACATCTAGTTTACAAAACGTGGAAATAAATAAAGCATCCCCGACACTTAAAATACACTTCCCATATTGTTTCTTTTTATTGTCGTTTTAGAGTTACTTTTCCACCTGGTTGCTGTCTAGAAGGAATCTGCATCCCCAAGATGCCAGAACCAAAGTTAGCAGACTCTGTAGGCGGACATTAAAGCTGGCCTAGGGGTGTAGTGGTCACCGTGTCCGGCAAGGGGAGAACAGCGCCAGCCCGACCCGAAACAGGGCGTTCTAAGCAGATACGAGAGCGGTCCCAGTCAGGGTAGCAGCCAACGGCCGTGTATGAGCAAGATCGTGTGACCAAAAGCCCCATTTCGGGCAATTTTTATTGTTAAGTTGTGTGTTTACGTGCGCGTGTACGAATGTTTACTTAGCTGCCACTCGCAATTGCACCCCATTTAAAAATTTAACGTGATGTAATCATAATCATTTTGATGGCTTAATACATTATTTGTCATATTGTTTTGCATACTTACATGCATTTGGATACATATTTTACACAAAGTTGGTATATTTTTTAAATATGAGTTTAGAGGATAGTATTAAAGATCATGAAACAAATTATGTTATGGAGTGTAAAATATGTCTCAACGTACGAAAATTCCAAGTTACAAAACTACCTTTAGAATGTTTTTTTTTATTATTTAGAGGTACAACGGTATTTTCATTTAGTTTCCTACTTTCAGTTGAGATGTCATTCATTGAATGCTACTCAATTTAATCTGCCTTACTATGATGCCATTGTAATAAAACATCGGCAGACAATAGTGCATGATGGTTGTCAGATGATAAACAAAAATGTCTAATACTAACTGGCTTTTAGAAAATATTTAGATGCTCTATTCAAGCCACTCGTTATGTCAAAGACAAGTAAAAATCTGCAGCAACTATCACTGAAGTTGTCATGGTTTATGAAACAGCAACACCTGTCCAAGTACCTCTTTAACAGATCTCACTAAAGCAGTATAAGGTAACGAGTAAGGTAAGTAAGTAGATGTAGGAGCCTTTGGACCTGCCAACATGATGAGGCCAAAACTGGGTGATAAATATCACTAGAAAAGTGTCTAGGTTTATCTACAGACGCATCCTACCTTACAGTGTACAGAAATCGATAGTGAATAACAATCTGGACGTCATGCTCACGTCACGCCTATGTTATAATTACTTCTCATCACATCAATCTTCAGAAGGGTCAAGGGGGTTCCAGAAATGATCAGAGCCAACTATTGGGACCAGGCAGGGGCCAGCCTGAATTGGTTGCCAGCCAATTGGCGTGAATCATATTGGAAAACACAGATTGTTGTTCAATAACTTTGTATCGTTTCTAACCAGCAGACGTAATTTTTTTAATCATCATTTTTTTCTATTAATTTCCCTAAAAACTAATCAGCTCAATGATCAGTACTTGTTGCCTTTAGCCCTCCTCCAGAAAAGCAAAGAAGAATGGATTAATAGTGGATAATGGAAGTTTGTCCTATTTCTACTGTTAACAATATTTACTTCCAGGTTGATGTACTCCGGGTCATTGCTTTCCGCTACCTCTGCTGCAGCAAGCTCGTAGCCATCGGGGTTCATAGAGACCAGGATGTGGATGCGGGTGGTGTTGATGAGAGCTTGTACCCGCTGGTTTCCAAAGTTATACTCTGAGCACAAGTACTGAGCCAGGTAGATGAGCAGCTGACGACCCAGCACCTCATTTCCGTGCATGTTGCCTATCAGCTTGACCTCTGGCTCCACTAAAGTATTTAGATGAGAAGTATATATTGGATAAAACAAGCACGTTCCGTAAACATGACCATAGTATGACCTCAAGACGTGATGGAAAGCTTGAATATTTGCAATTTTGCATATTCAACTTCACCAAGTAGGGGTTTTTTGTAACCTATCACTAACAAAAAAACGTATGACTTTTTGTGGCAAAATATAAAAGTATGTGTTACGTTTTACTGAGGGTTCAAATCCAGGTCACCTCCACCTGTGTGGAGTTTGCATGTTCTCCCCGGGCCTGCGTTGGTTTCCTCCGGGTACTCCGGTTTCCTGCGGGTACTCCGGTTTCCTCCCACATTCCAAGAACATGCATGGTAAGATGATTGGACACTCTAAATTGCCCCTAGGTATGGGTGTAAGTGTGCATGGTTGTCCGTCTCCTTGTGACCTGCGATCGGCAGGCCACCGATTCAGGGTGTCCCCCTTCTCTGGCCCATAGTCAGCTGGGATAGGCTCCAGAACTCCCCCCGACCCTAATGAGGATAAAGCGCTTCAGAAAATGAATGAATGTGCTCTCGCATCACATGAATTAATTGTCAATATTTTCATGTTTGTACACCTTTTGTATATTTTTTTGGCATCTGAACTGGTGAGAATAGATACTTTTGCATTCTACTGTCGTGATTGTCTTGTCTGATTATTGTACATTTCCCTCCAACTGTTATTGTCAGGCATGCACTTGTGTCAAACAGTCATCTTCCACTAGCAACATTTTCATTCATTTTCTGAACTGCTTTATCCTCACATGAGTCACGGGGGATGCTGGACCCTATCCCAGCTGACACCTTGACCCTAGAACTGAGGCCGACGTGCTAACCACTCGTCCACCAATCTATGTGTCTAACCCAATTGTGCATCGTTTCCACGTCCTTATATGTACGTATACAGGTTGGACTCTTTAGTTAGAATTTTGGCTTTTGGATATTATTTTTTGTTTAAGGAATTTTTATCTTGTTATCCATTTATCTGGTTTTAACTTTTCACCACTGCCAGTAGGTGAAAATTACGGAAGGCTGAGGTTGTTTTCTTTTGACTGTATGTTTATGTGTAGTTTTGTGTTGAAGGTAGCTCAAAATGAAATAACTGATTAATATCAAGCTTGCAGGGTTTGTTACGTTAAATGGTCAAATTTGGGGGGTAATGAGGTGGTAGGTTGAGATAATTTGATAAGGTATCACCACAGAGGTCAGAAATATGACAATGCTTTGAATTTGGCTGCTTGGGTAGAAGTCCCACACGACTCCTCTAGTTGAAAATTAATGCTGTATGTCTTGCTGTCCTTACTTTCCTGCACTTTCGCTTGCTTTTACACCGTCAACACAAAAAACTAAAAAGTCAGCACATTGATTGTGTGTACCAATGTGCCAAAAAAATCACCCAACTGGACCAAATGGGCATTATAGTTATTGACTGGGTCCATTAAATTTAAGTGGGTGAGGGACACTTTAAAATGGATTAAAATGTTTCACCTTAACCAGTGCTCAGTCCCACTTAATCAATACTTTAGAAAAGAAGACATTTAGATTACCAGTTGCAGGTAGAGATTCTGGGCGGCCAAAATATGACAAATCGTGTAGATTGCATAATTCTACTCAATACCCTTAATGGCATTTGATCAAGCACTCAAAGCTTCCTCAGAGAAACACTATCAAGTCTTCAACTTTTCCATTTAAATTTCTTAAGGGAATTGAATAAAGTTAAAGATGGCACATCTAAAATTAAAATCAAATAAAATCAAATAAAAACAAGTTTTACTTACATAGCTCATGTTGTCCAGGATTGTTGCTATATTCAATGACTAGTAAATCTCGGCCCTCAGTGCTGCGGCCGATGCTGTAAACCTGAGAGATGTGGGAACACTTGGCTGCTGTTCGCTTCAGTAAGCTGTACAGTTGACTGTTACTCGTGTGGGTAAACTGGATGATGGTGCTAGGTTCTTGTGGTGAGAGACTAGACCTCGCTTGAGCCTCTCTTGCTGAAGTGGTGGGATTAAAATCAGAGGATTAGTTGAAAGTACTGCTGGAAATTTTGGAGTTACAGTGGTACTTTTATTGAAGAATAATTGTTATTAAAATGTTATTGTTTTGCTATCTACCAATAGTACCTTGGCAAATTCTACGACACTGTGGTGGCATCTACTGTGTTTTATGCAGTGGTCTGTTGGGGAAGCGGGAGCACGGAGGGGGACAGGAACAGGCTGAACAAGCTGATCAGGAGGGCCAGCTCTGTTCTGGGCTGTCCTTTGGACTCTGTGGAGGAAGTGGGAGAGCGGAGGATGCTGACCAGGATGAGGTCCATCATGGACAGCACCTCCCACCCCCTGCACGAGTTGGTGGAGTCCCTTCGAAGCTCTTTTAGCAATAGACTGCGGTACCCTCACTGCAGGAAGGAGCACTTCCGCAGATCCTTCCTCCCATCAGCTGTCAGGCTCTATAATCAAAAACTGGCTGTGGGTTAGGACCTATATGAGTATACATGTGCTTCTCTCTCTCTCTCTCTCTCTCTCTCTCTCTCTCTCTCTCTCTCTCTCTCTCTCTCTCTCTCTCTCTCTCTCTCTCTCTCTCTCTCTCTCTCTCTCTATATATATATATATATATATATATATATATATATATATATATATATATATATATATATATATATATATATATATATATATATTTCAGCAACACGGTTACTTATATATTTATTCATGTATTTATTTATTAACTTACTATTAACTACCTATTTGTGTAAAATGCCTTTCCTATTTCTGCATCCTCACCCTCTTGCTACTGCGACAAAGACATTTCCCGAATACGGGATGAATAAAGTTATCCAATCCAATCTACCGATAGTACCTTGGCAATCTACTAATAGTACCTTGGCAATCTACCGATAGTACCTTGGCAATCTACCGATAGTACCTTGGTGATCTAGCAGTAGATTGCAATGTACGCATTGGGTACCCCCTTATTTTTTTTATTCCTAGTGGTTACCACTTGGTGTCCTTGGATAAGGATGTTGTTGCTGATTTCCAGATGTTTGCTTCGTCTCTCTTGGTATAACGCACATTATATTCATTCATGCTGTAATGACGTGCTATGCCATATATAGAAACGTCACTTTTTCGGTCATGTCTTGTTTTTTCTTAGGCTCAATGGCTTCAAAGTTGCTAGTATTAAAGATTATGGAGCGAATTAAGCAAAATCAATGTAAAATGATGCTACACTTACTAAAATACAAGTTACGAAACAATTTCTGAAACCAATTCATTTTGTAAATAGAAGTACCATTGTATTATTCACTACTTTTTGTTATTTTTGTGACCACCGTAGGTGCATATTTAATCAACAGGGGGATAGCAACACTTTTAGGCACGTGTATATTCACCTTTGATCACTGCCAGTGGGTCATAGCAGCCTTCTCTGTCACTTGCAAAGAAACGGTCACAGTCCAGAAAGTATGGCCAGGCCATGTCAATAGCCTCGAATGTATGAGAACAGTCTTTCCTCAAGGCCTCACATGTACTGCGACAAGGCTTAATCATCTTGTCATCCCGGCAGGGCGACGCAAGTACCGAGCAGCCCACAAGACGAATGTCAGGGGAGCACTCTCCGTTTAGCAGGCCATGAATGACACTTAAAAGGAGGTACTCTGGCCCCGATTCCGCATCCATCCGGGTCCGGTGCCCAAGGATGTTTGGAAATATAGTACTGTAGAACAAACAGAAGGAAATTTGTGACTCTGCAAAATGCTGTTTTGATTGCAGTTTGTTGACCAGTTGGTTGGAGGGGTGCTACCTATTTAGGACAAATAGTGCATATTGAGTGTCATATGGCATGGCAGTAGACGGAACGATGCAGTCTCCACATCACTTCAAACGCAACACAGATCCGCCTGTCGATCTCCCGCTCCATTCCACCCTCATTCGTGAACAAGACCCCAAGATACTTGAACTCCTACAGTTGGAGAAGGACCTATCCCGGTGACTGCATCCCACCTACATCGGACGGAGGACCCTGGTCTCGCACTAGTGGGGTGCTGATCCTCATCCAAATCGCTTCACACTCGGTTGCGAATCATTCCGGCAAGAGTTGAAAATTGCGGCCTGATAAAGCCAATAGAACTACAACATCTGCAAAAAGGAGGGATGCAATACTCAAACTAAGAGAACTTACTAAGAAAATGCTGAAATATCAACATTTTCAATAAGAGCACTCATTTAACACATCGGCTGCCATTGACGGCAGTAGACGTCCGACGAATCTTCATTCTCTCTGAGAGAACTTACAAAACAGCAACTCTCAATACAACAAGGTGTTGAAATACTCTCTCTCTCATGATTATAATTTTGAGAGCAAGCGAATGTGGTGACCAAATGTCCGTTCGACGAAGTGTCCGGCGGCATAGCCGTCGACCAAACGTCCGTTTAACGAAACGTCCGGGGACCGGAATCCCCCGGTAACACTGTTCTCCAAGTTCACAAATCTCATGTAGACTGGTTGAGCAAACTCCCATAACCCTCCAAGAACCCTGCTATTGCTATAGAGCTCGATCTACTGTTCCATGGTCAGGACACAAACCACACTGCTATTCCTGAATCTGATATTCAATTTGCCAACGGACGCTCCTGTCCAGCACCACTGAATAGACCTTACTAGGGAGATTTGGCAATGTGTTTCCCCCATAATTGGAACACGCTCTAGTTGATGATGATAGACATGTAATTAATTTGGAATTCCAGTCAAAATCGATGGAGCATTAATTTGTGGCCAATAAGTTTTAATTTTCCGCAAAAAATATCCTCACAGGGCTAACCAGGGGCGCTAGAGCCTATCCCAGCCAACTATTTGCAGTGGGCGGGGAGCAGCCTCAATTGATTGCCAGCTAAGCGCAGGGTAAAAGAAAACAAACAACCGTTCACTTTCACACTCATACCCAGGGGGCCATACATTCAATCAGCCTATCATGTATGTTTTTGGGATGTGGGAGAAAACCAGAGTACCCAGAGAAAACCCACATAAGTCTAGGAAGAACACACAAACTCCACACAGGAAGGTCAGAACCCCTCGGGCATTGAACTCTCGGTCTTAGAACTGTGAGGTAGATGTGCTAACCACTCACCCACTAGGCCACCCATTATAGAACATTATCTTAAAATGTTAAATATGTTAAATATTCAGACATAGCCATGGTCTACTTTCAGATTCTTAACCCAGCCCAAACCCTCTATTGATAGTTAGATTAAGATAAAATAGTAATGTTAGACAGTAGATAAAGATGGTGACTGACTTTTGTCCAAATTACTTATTGGCTATAGCAAATTAAGCCCTTAATTTCCACTAGCTTGCCCTAGTAAATGGCGTGATTTTTTTTCTATTGAGATACATAACAGAAAGCCATTATGCCACTGATAATAATCAACCAACATAATTATTGCACAGAACATGCTGGAAGTGGTCTTGGATCATTTTATATCTCTAAAACCCACCTAGTGTATCCTATATCATTGCAGTAGCTCAGATGCATCTCTGTGCAGGTAGCTGTAGGGGAACAGAAATGTTTGTTATCATTCAAATTGTGAGTCTGCTTTTTTAGAGTGTCTAACTGTTCTGTCCAATAAAATACTTTAAAATTCTACTCAGATAAAAACCTTCTTGAGTTACATTTAGCGTCATGTTTGTTATGTTTTAAACATTTTCTCTTTTTATTATTCGTTTGTCAAATTAATTTATTTTTGGGGTTGTTTTTAAAAAAAAATTCTTCATTTGTCAATTTAATCTATTTTTGGGGGTGCTCAGACGTTTGGTCGCCAGTCTTTTGGTCGCCGGTCAAATGGAGAGTTTACTGTAGAAACCAGCTCTCAAAATTATATTCATGAGAGAGACTTTAATATTTAAGAGAGAGAGTTTAATATCTAAGTACTGTTAATATCTAAGTACATTTGACGGCAACCAAAAGGGACCAAAAGACCGGCGACCAAACGTCCTGTCACGATCTAATTTCGTTTTTTTTTATTATTATGATTTTTTTCTTCCTTTTTCAAATTAATGTATTTTTCAGGTTGTTTTTTGAATTATTCGTTTTTCTTTAAGCTGAAGGCCAGGCTCAGGGGGAAAATAATTCCCAAAACGCGCAAGCAGCAGTTATCAAGATACTTGGAAGTCTCGCACGATCTGCATTCCCCAAATTCTAAACTTGGGGAAACTTTTATGAGTACTCTAGTCCAGCTTCCCAGTTGAACGCCGTGTGGGCTGAGTATTTTCAACAGTTCCCTGGTCGTCTGTTGAGACACAATGCATTTAAACTGCATCATGTTGTAAGCATGGTCAAAACTAAATCTGTTCAACTATTTTTGGGCAAATATTACAACATCTAGCAGATATGAATGGGCTTTTTTCTCTTAAAGATCTGCATATAGTATCTCAATAATTGCTGCTTGCTCGGTTTGGTATTTTAATTTTTTAATTTTTTTATGGGGGCCAGGCTCTGGGAAAAAATGAAAAACTAAGAGGAAAAAATAATAATTCAAAACTACCGCCAAAATTAATTAATTTAAAATTTTAAAATTATTCAACATTACATATGTACAATTACATTATTCCAAAAACAACCAAGAAAAAAGATTAATTTAAAAACCGGCCAGCGTTTTTTAAAGGTGAATGCAAGTATATATATGCTTGGGTTTGACAACTGAAAAATGTTTAAAATAGTTGAAAAATGATAAATAAATGAAAATGTAGATTTTTAATGAGACAAATGATGTTGAATGACTTACATTTTGCCTCTGATACATTGTTGCTGCAACTTCCTGTTGGTGGGAATAAAAAAATGTCACACGTGAAATTGGATGAAAACAAGGGACGAAAGATTAAAAAACACTAGAGAGCGCCATTGCGCAACGAAAAGCAGAATTTTACATCTTAAAAACTCTTAAAATTGACATATCAGGGATGAATTCCAACACAATACGATGAGGTGCTATTCAATTGGGGGTGATATTAAATTGCAGTCAAATAATGAAATTTCCCGAATACGGGATGAATAAAGTTATCCATCCATCCATAAAGAATTCAAAAACGTGATGATGGTGAATGCAACGCAGATCGATCACTTTCTATTGATGCGCTTTTTGTTTCTTAAACAAACTGACATTTGAACAAAACTCACCCAAAAATGCATCTCCTGGATGGCAGATCTGCTGAGGAGCACACATAAAACTCTGCGTCAAAGCCAGAAACAGCCCCAAAAGTCCTAAAAGCATGTTTCTTCAAGTAGAATAATCCCTTGACAACAATGTATGATGTGGCATCTGCAAATGTCGCAAGGCAGTACTTTTTGAAAGCAGAGTGGGGAACAATTAGAACTCACTGCGCGGAGGGCTCTTTCGTTTGTTTGTGCAGAGCATCCCTGACCGAAAAAGATCCCTGATCATATTTCACTACAGCCCTCGCAGTGTGTGCGAGGGAGGGAGGGGGGGTCAGAGCGAGAGTGAGGCTGAGTGAGTAAGTGCGAGGGGGGGTTAATGAATGAGTGAATGGAAGTGCGTGAGAGAGAGAGAGAGAATAGAGAGAGAGAGAGGGAGATAGAGAGGGAGAGAGAGAGGGAGAGAGAGAGAGAGAGAGAGAGAGAGAGAGAGAGAGAGAGAGAGAGAGAGAGAGAGAGAGAGAGAGAGAGAGAGAGAGAGAGAGAGAGAGAGAGAGAGAGAGCGAGAGAGAGAGAGAGAGAGAGAGAGAGAGAGAGAGAGAGAGAGAGAGAGAGAGAGAGAGAGAGAGAGAGAGAGAGAGAGAGAGAGAGAGAGAGAGAGAGAGAGAGAGAGAGAGAGAGAGAGAGAGAGAGAGAGAGAGAGAGAGAGAAAGAGAGAGATTGACAGAGAGAGGAGAGAAAGAGAGAGATTGACAGAGTGAGAAATAGTAAGAGAGAGGAAAAAAGGGGCAGGGAGAGAGAGGGGGGGAGGAATGGAAGAAGGGAGGGGTAGAGAGATAGGCAGAGACAGACAGACTGAGAAAGGGGGTGAGGTAGTCAGACAGAGAAAGGGAGACAGGAAGAGCAGGGGAAGAGAGGGGATATACAGGCAGAGACAGAGAGACAGGGTGAAAGAGGGAGAGAGATGGAGAGAGAGGGAGAGAGGGAGGGAGAGAATGAGGGAGAGAGGGATGGAGAGAGAGGGAGTGAGTGAATGAGTGAGTGAGTTAGTAAGTGAGAGAGAGAGAGAGAGAGAGAGAGAGAGAGAGAGTGACAGAAAGTGAAAAAGAGAGTGAGAGAGTAAGAAAGGGAAAATATGGGGAGAGAGGGACATAGGTAGAGAGAGGGGGGACTAAAATACACAAAAATAACTACTCTGTTGCGGATAACAATATATCTTTTAAGTACAGGAATCCCTTGAATATGGTGGATATTGTAGATAATATGTGGCCACAAAAATCGACAAAACGCGAAGTAGGATCACTCCTATTATTCCTACTGTATTGTATTGTTTTTTTGGAACCATTCAGCCATGTCTACACTGTCATACACATGGGACTAGCTGTAAACAATTAACAGCAGAAGGAGCAACACCTCAAATCCGCTGGAAATCCGGAGCTGGACAAAAGTGCTGGGATAAGAAGCAACGCTTCAGACCAAACATTCCATTATGGGATAAGATGGACGAACTGTCGGCGCTTACCAAACAGAGTGGAGGGGTTCTACTCTGCTACTGTTGATTTTTTTCAGCTCCAGACTACTGAGGAACTGTGAGGATAAGCTTGGAAGAGTGACATATTTTCAACCTCGGTCACAGTCTGAGGAAGTTCCCCATGCTTTTTACAAGGCCATGAAACTATCAAGACAAGACAATTGCCGTATTCCATGCCTATGACCGTGTTGTCATGAATCTCTGGGACAATTTGCTTCAAACTTTAAGCCATATTAAAAGTTTCTAGCCGATTTCTCAAAGTGCCACGAATTCTTCATTGTTATTGCCATCATTGTTTGGAAATTAAACTTACACTTCTCCGCGTCGTACAGCCGTCATTTAGCTGTCCAGGCTGCTCTCTTTTCGGATTAGTGAGAGGACGTCAGTCCGCTGCCCGGACTTAAATAGTATCTCAACTTCCATGTTGCCCCTTGAGTCGTCCAACCACCCTCGCCGCCCCAAAAGGCTTTATTTTCGGATGAGGGCAATAACAGCCTCCGTAACGTCGGCCGGAGATTGGACTTGGAAACATTTCTGGGAAATTCCACCACTATCTTAGCCGCACAAAGGGGTCTATTCTCTATTTTTTGGGAGCCTGTAGAAGGCATACTCTTTGGTTGTGCGTTTAACCCAGGGGTGGGCAAACATTTAGACCCGTGGGCCACATTGACTTTAAAAATTTGACAGATGGACCGGGTCAGCACAAGATACACAAGATACGATACATATAAAAAACTGCATCCGTTAACAGTACATATGAAATATGAACCGGAAAAAGGACTAAAGTATTAAAATACTCATCACTCATCATTAAAGTAAAAAGTATAAAGTACAAAGTAAAGTAAAAAGGAATGTATTAAGAAATATTAAAATGTAATTTAAAAAAAAAAAGATAGAAGGGCTGTAAAACATGAAAAACAAATAAGAGTGGACAGAGCTACTACCACTGGCTTCCGCGTGACGGCGCCATCTTGGGGTAAAAAAAGAAAAAACAAAAAAAGACTGGGACAACGTCGGCAGGCCTAACGAGCCGGATGTGGCCCGCGGGCCGCAGTCTGCCCATGTCTGGTTTAACCCATTCATTTTCTGAACCCCTTTATCCTCAATATTCACACAGAGACAAACAACCAATAGCAATCACAATCATACCGCCACAAGCGGGAATCGAGCCTGCGCCTTTCGGGAACAAAACCATGTGAGTAAATGACTAAATCTAATAATAATAACAGAAACACTAATATGGCCTAGTAGAAGAGCTGTTAGAGTGTCACCCTCACAGTTCTTTGGTCGAGGGTTCGATTCCAGGTAGATTCTCACTGTGTGGAGTGTGCATGTCCTCCACAGGCTCACGTTGTTTTTTTTTTCGGGGTCCTCCGGTCTCCGATTAAGGATGTCCCCTGCCTAGTGCCCGTAGTTTGCTCGGACTGGGCTCCATCACCCCAGTGAACCTTGTGTTGATAAGCGGTGCAGAGGATGAATGCATGAATAATAATAATTAGTATACCTATTTTATTATTTCTCATCAATATTGGGACCAGTGGATTGAAATGCATTAGGGTGAAAGGACTGCCAATTTCATTTTGAACTTTTTATTCATGGATGTATTTTTTTCAGAATTAACATTGCTGCTGGGAGAGAGGAAATATAAATTATGTATGTTAGTTTTAATTTCTCAAACTGTACAAAAAGTGAATGAGAAGACTATTATATTTGTAATAAATTAGATATATCACTTTATTCTTCAAAAATGTATATGTACAATCATGTGGTACAATCACACAATTTCAAACATATGACATAGTACATAATATTTAATGTCAACTCAACTCTTGTCCGAGCTTACGTAATCTCATTTTTTGCACATTACTGGCCTTTGCTTTACAAATGTGACATTACTGCAAGTTTACAGTGCAATAACATTGATCATGGAAATAAAAACTGCATTGTCATATTACTATTATGTGGTATACACTTGTTGGTTTATAGACCCTCTTGGCTGCGCCTTTGCCAAGCTATCAGCCCTATTAAAACTAACAGTCGTAGAGATTAGAGGATCTTTGGCACACATCACAACAAATGCGAGCTTGCATTCTGCATACAGTGTTAAAAGTCCTTAACAAATAATGATCTCACATCGTGTTTTCAGGAAGCACGTGATCCAGCCCTCAATAAAAGTGTCAGGTTCTCAACCATTTGTCCTTGAACCTGTTCCTTCTGAATATTGAGCAGAAGAGTTACAGTTGCAGGTTCTTTAGAAATGAACACTGACTTCATGATGTTCTACCAATCCAATTGTCTTCTGTAGTGTCAAATGTGCTGCTCCAGCTACTCGCAGACATCAAGTAATGATCCTTTCGCACAAAGCGTCTGATGACACGAATCAGAACCTTTCTGTACTGATGGCGTAGTAAACAGTAGACAAACGGATCGCTTGAAGCTTTGGCATAGCACAGACATTTAGTGATGATGCCCCAATACTGTGGGATGTGCACAGAGGATAACAGCTCCAATAACCTGCAACAAAAAAAGAAGAGAGCTGTATAAATAGATGATGAAAACATTTCAGTGGCTTTTCAAGACCAAAGATATGTTTAAGGCTAAAAAAAAAATTTATTGCACTATAATGTACATAGTGACTTTGTTTGTAGATGGTGTGTATTTGTGCTGCCTTTTTTTCTCTTTGTTTTGCGCTGTCATGTGAAACCAGGTCATTGTTACGAATCTAAATTTGATTAGATGGAGAAGAAAAGGTTAAACATATACCATATTTTCACGACTACAAGGCGCACTTAAAAGTCTTAAATTTTCTCCAAAATAGACAGTGCGCCTTATAATCCAGTGCGCGTTATATATAGAAAAAACTGAAAATCAAAAACGAAAAAACCACCACTGTCGGATATTAAAAAAAAACACAAATGCCTGAACTGAAACAATACTGTTAAATATGCAGATGCCATTTTAGTTTGCAAAATCTTCCATCATATAGCTCCTCCCCCACTGCAAGATTTTATACAAAAAAATCCAAAACATCAACAATGGCTGGCTCTAGAGATGACTGTGTAGTGAGTGCTTCATACCTGGAAGTCAATAGCAATTACCGTATTTTCATGACTATAAGGCGCACTTAAAAGTCTTAAATTTTCTCCAAAATAGACCTTATGATACAGGGCGCCTTATATATGGGAAAAATGTCATTCATTGAGGGTGCGCCTTATCGTCGTGAAAATACGGTACATATAAACATTTTGTGAAATCATTATTTTTATTTTGTGTTAATTAAAAATGAGAATTCAGGTGTTGAATTTTTTGATGAGTTCAGATGCAACTCTTCATCTGGCGCTTATACAAATGCGAAGGTGTAGTGTACAATGCTGTCATATGCAGTATGAAAATGTCTGTAGTTTTAATTTACAAAAGACTGTGACCTACATTTACACTACATTTCTATTTGGTACATTCAATCAATGAACATATCAATTAGAACCTAACATTTTTCCTATTTCAAATTATAAGTAATGGAAAGGACATTAAATATCAATTAATAGGGTTAGTTTAACATTTTTCTTTTGTACATTTTCATAAAAGAGCCTTTTGCTGCAAAAGATCAATTGCAATGTAATGCTCTGGTGTGACAACATTGAGAAAGAGCAGGAATTACAGGCCATACAGTGTGGAACTTTGCACATTAAAATGACTTACCAAAGAAATCTAAACGTTAACCGTTTTTGTCGTTTTTGGATCAATTATACCTTTTCCACTCGAAGGCCAAGTAAAAATAATAAGGGGCTTTTCATAGAGAGACAATTGCATAGTAGTATTGAGTAAACGGCATCTTAGAGTCGATCTAAAATATTGTCATCCTTCACCACTTTGAAGGTTCTACATTTGTGGCTTCAGTACATTGCATTAATTTTTTTATATTACTTATCCAGTACATTGCATTAATTTTTTTATATTACTTATCCAAATAAAAAAATGTTCACTAAAATGTCAAAATTCACGCTGAAATAGGGGTGATCCCGCGTTGTTGTTGTTTTTAATATTGTATATATAACATAATATTTAATATGTATGCTCTACATTCATTGCAAAACTCATGGGGTAAGTGTAGTACATTATAACCTACTGCACAGTATTGAGGAAACTTAAACGTGGATGCATACATGTAAAATGGAAAGGAACTTGGTTAATTTCCTTGATAATAGTACCTATATTTTCATTTGTTTTCGTTTGTGCGTGTCTGTGTGTGTGTGTGTGTGTGTGTGTGTGTGTGTGTGTGTGTGCGTGTGTGTGTTCGTGTGGGGGTGTGTGCACGTGTTCGTGTGATGAAGCTCCCTAACAAAAGAAAAAATAGTCTGCTGACTACACTTGCAGAGTGCTGAAAAGTATCAATTCATTTACAAAAAAACATTTTTCATTATAGAGCATGTACATAACTGTGGGTTAATTAAAACAAAGCTTACCTTGTTATAACATAAGGTGAGAAGCAGAATACGAAGGAGCCTATAAAAATGCAAATTTTCTTTGTGGCCCGCTGCCTTCTCTTCTTCTGTTCAGACAAACACCTTTCTTTCACACTACCAAGACAGACAAAGATAAATGCACAAACTTCTATTACATCAATGAAATATTGTCATCATTTTATCTGAACTTGATGAGCACATTTTCAAATTCCAATACCCAGAGTATATGCTCATTCCTCACCTGGGGTGAATATCAACCAGCAGGACGAGAGTCTGCACAGTGATAACATCTATCCTCTTGCAGTGGGACTTGGCCACTCTCAAAACTTTGAGGTAGGAAAAGCACAGCACAGCCAAGCTTACAGTAAAGCTGCTGCAATGGAGCAGCACAGTGAAGGTGGCGTAGGCGGCAGACAGCGACCTTCCCTCCGTTGCCAGGCACACGGTGCACGAGGCGTACGTGTGGTTGTAGCCCCCCCAGTTCATGAGCAGCTGTGTCAAAGAGAAGGCAAAGGACTGCAGCCAGGAATAAATCACCATTAAAACGGCATCCCGGTAGCGCATCTTGCGGGAATAGCTCAGAGGAAACATGACAGCGATCCACCTGTCCAGGCTGAGAGCCGCCATGCTCAGCATGCTGTTGGTGGTGAGGAAAGTTTCCACACAACTGATCATTCGGCAGATTAAGTTCCCAAAGGGCTCTCCGCGTTTGGCCACCCCAAAAAAGGTGGCCGGCATGTTGATGAAAGCTAGGAGGATGTTGGAGAAAGACAGGTTCAGGACAAAGATTCCCGGGACATGAGACCTCAACTCTGAGCTTTGTATGAAGCATAGTAGCACTGACATGTTGGTCACCAAGGAGACAACAGCCATCACTACTATGGACACTTCCAGGAGAAACTCGGGTATGGTCATCATTAGAGGTTCCATGTTGGAAGCACTTGTGGCTACAGATGCTGTTGACAAAAATCCTACATTTTGAAGCGCCCCATCAGCCAAGACAAATTGCCTCGCAAAGTGAGAGCTGTCCAGTGCTGAAACACCGAAATGGATTCCTTCTGTCATGAGCCTACTCAGCTACTTTCCGGGACTATTTTTATCTGTTGTGGACCAACCGCGGGAAAAACCAGAGTAAAAGTGTGCGGATGCTTGCTTGCTTGCACTTGCTTGCACTTCCTCGCTCCCTTTCTATCTCGTGGCTCTCAAACATGCGCACTAGCCAGCGCCTCCTCTCACGCTGAAGATGCCGTGTTCCCTGCACGTGCAGTCGCTTGCTGGCTCATGTGACGCTTGAACAATATTCATGCAAGCCGCACTTAATACGGTCTCGTCAAGGTGTTTGAACATTCATCAAGGGCTGTTTACCACCCATAAATTACTTGACTCTTCAAGGAATTCGGCAATGTATAGAGAGACACAATGTATGCAAAAATGAAGATTAACTTGTGAATAATATGGTCTGTGGGGTTTTATTAAGATGCATTAAAAGTAAGGAAAGCTGAGGAAGCTTCTCACCGTTCTAACTGCCTTTAATGTTTTATAGGTTCATAAATAATTACCCTTCCGATGTAATTATCAATCACTGCAGGCAAAAAACCCAACAATGTTATTTTCATAAATTCACATATTGGGGTGGTACGCTAGGCATGTAATTGGCACGTCAGTTTGAGATCGAGGGTTCAATCCACATTGGGTTCTGACCTTCCTGCGTGAAGTTAGCATGTTCTCCACAGGCCTACGTGGGTTTTCTCTGGGTACTACAGTTTCCTCCCACATGTCATAAACATGTATGCAAGGCCGGTTGAAAACTCTAAATTGCCCCTTGGTATTTGTATGAGTGGGGTCCATCACCCTGCGATTGGCTGGCAACCAATTCAGGGTGTCACCCGCCTACTGCCCATAGTTGGCTGGGACACACTGCAGCACCCCAAATAATGACCAAATGAATAGGACCTCTATCACCATGAATGGCACTGAAAGATAATCATGCAATGTCAGACTTGTCCATTCCATAGTAATGGAACATTGCTTTCAATGGCAGCGAATAAGATAACAACCTCCAAATTGACAAATCGTGAGAATTTAAGTGTTCTTTAAACATCACATGAAATGTGGTGACTTGCCCATTTCCATGGCAACGCAAAATCTCTGGTGAGTTCCCAGCTCTTTGAACTCCATCCCTGTTAGGACTGACATAAATTGCTTGGGAGTGCATGTTGATACAGTATATCACGCATACATCACGCATAAAAACGCAGTCGTTCTTTAAGTATTCACAAGGGTTTCTTCTGGAAAAGAAGTCGGCTGTATGTTTGAGGTCATGCATCATTTTAAACATACAAGTTAGGGTGAACATGAGTATGGGACTGCTTGGGCAGGTTTTTCCCTATATGACACTTGTCAAACTCAAAGTCCAAGGGCCAAGATCCAGCCTAGCATGTCATTTTGTGTGACCCATGAAGGTAAAACATGTGCATTTTTCATTTTGCCAAAATGAAAATCTAAATATTTTTATTGTTGAAACAGAGTATGTTTCTTCTTCTTTAATAACAATATTTACAAATCTTACCATTTTATAAAAACCAAACAACAATATTTCCTTGTGGTCAAATATATGGAAAATCTACCAAAATAAGGCATCCAGAAGAATACTCGTGAGATTTGAAATGGGTAACCAAATATTACATAGGAATTGATGAAAAAAAAAACTAATAATGAAAGAAAAAAATGTTGTCGGGGTTAATTGCTTAATTGACAATCAGGACCGATCGCAGGGCATAAGGAGACGGACAACCATGCCCACTCACACCCACACATAGGGGCAATTAGAGTGTCCAATCAGCCTACCATGCATGTTTTTAGAATATGGGAGGAAACTGTAGTACCTGGAGAAAACCCAGACAGGGCCGGGGAGAAAATGCAAAGACTACAGATGTACATGGCCTGGATTTGAACCCAGGAACCACGAGCTGGAAGGCCAACACATTAACCACTTGTGCCACCAGGCCACCTCACAAGTATATACAGTGGTACCTCTACATACGAGCAGCTCTACATATGAACAGCTCTACCTACAAGATGCTCGAGATACAAGGAAAATCCCAAGAAAATAATTGGCTCTAATTGCGAGAAAAAAATTAAGATGCGAGAAAGCAAGGTGGCCATGACATGAGACCCAATGCATCGTTGTAGCGTCTTTTTTTGCCGCATCTCTTTCTTGTATAACGTATATCTACGAGCACTGAACGATTTCTTGACAATTTGCACTACCTCATGGTCAGGTCATCAAAATTGTAGGAAAAAATCATTTTGTCGCTAAGAAGGAAAATATAGGAGAAAAAGTGGGGGAAATGACAAGAAATACCATCCCCCTCCCTTCACTGGGAAGGAACCCTTTCAGTGGTCACATGCTTCCTTTGGGTTCTTAGAATTGAGGATAAGGTTATACAAGCAACGCAATGTAACACACTGCTAATGGCACAAGCACTTAAGAAATTCTGTTCGGACAGCGAGGAGTCCACCCAAGAAACTGCCTATGGCTGCATGACTATACGCATATGCTGAGTACGCCATTACGTAAGCCTCACGTTCCACACTTGTCACCAAAATATGGAACTCGTGCATCCCTTTAGTCCAAATTAAGCGAGGGATTTCATGCTGCCCATCTGACTTATACGTAAATGAATACAAAAACACTTGCAGGTCATGTTCATCCTCTGCTCCAGCAGTATTTTCACCACAGAATCATGCTTGCAGAGAACCATGATATGTTTGTCTCATGCTGAATAGGAGCTAAGAAGGAGGTGTTAAAAATATTTGATTGTCGACATGGAGGAAGGGGTGAACTGATTGAGGCTAATAGACTTAGATGAGTGTTGGGTTTATAAGCAGGTCTCAGCTGAGCAAACGCTCTGTGCATGAACCCCGACTTGCAGAGACACTCACATGTGCAGACATACACAGACACTCTCGTTTTCAGCCACGCTCGCTGTCATTCTCGCTCCGCTCTTCCACGTTACATCCCTCCCAGTCACGTGCTGATAGTGGAGGAGTCTGGCTGTGGAAGGACTGTGGGATGCTCATTTGAAATGAAAATGAAAATAACATGCAGGATGCTCTAAATTTCCTGCTCGTATTGACTCTTTTACTACTATACCATACCTGACATTTTTCTCGTATTTTATGCGTTTTGGATAATTTCAAATTGTGAACGCCGTATAACAACATTTGTATGGGATATTCTTTAAGTATGTTTTTTGTAAAAAACGATCTCGTTTTACGAATTTCGGCTCTAATCCAGATCCTCTTGATCACTGACAGACGACAAAAACGTCATCGTCGACTTGAAATAGTCATGATTTAACCCGCATTCCCCTTTCAAATGTCTGCCTTTTCACTGTCAGCAAGCAATTTACCCAGACAGTCAAGCTGTCAGCATCTCATCTCATTTTCTGAACCGCTTCATCCTCATTAGGGTTGCGGGGGGTGCTGGAGCCAATCCGAGCTGTCTCCAGACCGGGGGACACCCTGAATCAGTGGCCAGCCGATCGCAGGGCATAAGGACACGGACAACCATGCACACTCAGATATACACCCATACCTAGGGGCAATTTATAGTGTCCAATCAGCCTACCATGCATGTTTTTGGAATGTGGGAGGAAACTGTAGTAGCTGGAGAAAACCCAGACAGGGAGAAAATGCAAACTCTATAGATGGACATGGCCTGGATTTGAACCCAGCACCCACAAGCTGAGAGGCCAACGCACTAACCACTTGTTCCACTGGGCCGCCCCACAAAAGTATACAGTGGTACCTTTACATACGAGCAGCTCTACCTACGAGATGCTCAAGATACGAGAAAAAAATTTGGGCAAATAATTGGCTCTAGATACGAGAAAAATTTCGAGATGCAAGAAAGCCAGGTGGCGATGACATGAGAAGCAGTTTATCATTGTAGTGTCTTTTCTCTTTTGTGTATAACATATATCTACGAGCACTGAACGATTTCTTCAGACGAGTTTCTCCTACACATTGACCAGAAAATGCACAACTCGCATGCGGGGGCAACAAGAGGGCTTTCTGGTTAATGAAGTATATACTTGTGCACACAACACCGATAGCCAATGGCGCCCTTTCTCAGAATAAAACTTCATTACCCAAAATCAATAAGTGGGTAGGCTGAGCTGTTGCATTTCCTGATTTTCCTTCCTTACCCAGTTAGCTCCCGCGATCGCTCATTCAAGACTACTTCTCCTTGGCAAGTGGTCGTGCATTATCCTATTGTGAAGACATTTGTGTGCATCATTTTCGGAATATTATGAAGAGAATACAACACCAAACAGCCCAACGATAGCAAGCGTGAGGGTGGAGGCGTAGGAAACAGCTAACCAGAAACGAAGTTAGAATTAGGTTTTGTGTAAAGTTACATTAAAAGTATGTTTGAGTGTCTGTATATATTAATCCAAGTTAATTTAAATTTGTTAGTTCGATTACGAGTGCGTTGCCGTGAATAAAGTCCCCGAAACATTTTTTCCAATCCAATATCCTGTTTTTGGTGTTTTTTTCAGAGGGTTGGAACAAATTAATTTGTTTTTAGTTCATTTCAATGGGAAATGTTTGCTTGAGTTACGAGAAGATCGACATACAAGCACAGTCCCGGAACGAATTCAGATCGTATGTAGGTACCACTGTATATGTGACAACTGATTAATTTACACCCCATTAACGATCGCATGTTGGGGGATGTGCAACTATTTTTTACTAGATGTATATCGATATTCGATTAATGATGCCTTGATGTGCATACCTTGACCAGCACAGGAGATCTTCCTCATATCAGTAAAGTTGGATTGAGGAAGCAACAACGAATCATTGTTCTGATTATTTCTCCGTGTTTCACGCGTAAATACAGGGTCCATCATATATGCTAAAACCTTGCAATAAATTCTAAAAATTATATTTGTAAATGGAAAGTACATTGAGCAGAGGCCAAATTAACACTTTTGTCGTTGAACGTTTACAAAAAGATTTGTGTTTATTTGAAAAGCAAAAAGTCACTATAACCCAGTGGTGGACCGTCAGGATCAGCAAGGCATTCTCAGCTGGCCTAAAAAAAATGTCTGAATCACACAGATGGTAATTATGTTTTGCCCATGAATACTTATTAAATAATTCAAATTCTCTGTCAGCTTCCTTTCATTGGTTTTCCCCTGGTTGGGCTGCTTCCAGATGTGTTTTCATATTTAAGCATTTAACCAATCACATTTCAGCCATTATTTGTTGCCAGGGTCAGAAATCTGCTTTGAGGGATTCACAATCAGTTCTGCAGGCTTTGCTGCATAAAACAAGCGTCGCTAAAACTGTTGCTTTAACCAATCAGATTTCGAGTTGGCGACACCAAGGTCTTCTCGCAGGCGTAGGGATACGTCATCGCTTTCACCAATTATGATTGGCTAGAGATAGAGAGGACTAGCCAGAGCTACCAAACTGTATCGGGAGCAAACTGCACAAGCAAATATATTGTTGTGTAGATTTAATAGCAGTTTTGTCAACCCGCAATGGCTGAAGGAGTAGAGGAAAGGGATTTGTTTGCAGATTTACTGTCAAAGCAATTTTCACGACGGACTTTTCAAGAAAAGCTGGACATCATTAAGAAAGGTCGTACAACTCTCTCACAACCGGGAATGAACATTTTCAGCACTAACTCGAATAGAAACCTATGCCAGAAATACGACAGGACAGGCTTGACTTTCAGCATTAGCTTCGATGGTAATAGAAAAGGAGGAAAGAAAGCAGGACGGATTTTGTGTACAGATAAAAAAGATTTTTGGTGAGTAAAATATATCTATATTCCTAAATAATATTTCAATTGTATGAGGTTAATATTGATGCTTTATATGTGTTGCAGCTGTAGCTGCAGTAAAGGTTTCAGAGCCATAAAATAGTTTTTGAGGGTTAGATTGATTCAAACAGCACTATAGGCGTCGGGTTGAAATTCAGAGCCCGCCACTGCTATAACCATATGGTTTATGCAAATGCTTTAACACATGCCATATACATGATGAAAATGTCAGTGCTTTATTTAATATATTAGAAAATGCTGGAATTAGGGGATAAGCGGAGACCTGATTGGAAGAGAGGCAGAAGCAGTAGGAGAGATCAAGAGAACCGAATAGAAAGCATGAGTCAGCAGTCTGGCTCAGAAATAGTTGAGAAAGTGAAGTGAAAGGCCTCGAAGGATTTAGTCATCTCTGGGACTGTGACAAAAGAATTTTTGGAATCACTTTACACTGTGCGCATGTTTGTGCACGTGTCTCATTCCAGGGCCATCCAACTTTGAGGAATTTTTTCAAAACCAAATTGAAGCATTGAAAACAACAACTCAGCTGAAAACAAAATGAATATTTTAACATCAAACATAGAGGATTTATGTATTCTGATTGTGCAATACTAAAAATCGGGAGCAGTAAGTATAATTTTTATATTCTGTTGACACAGGTGAACAGTGGACTACTGTTCTGTCTCACAGTCCTGAGGTTTGAATTGTGACTGAATGGGTCATTTTCCGTACTGCTAGTGCGCAGCATTTTTCTGGAAAAGCTACTAGTGATAGATTCCATCTTCGAGATTCAATTGAAACCAATCCCTTTTCTAAAATCTGTTCACGCTGTTTAAAGTTGAAGAAATTAAAAAGTGAAAAACTCATTTTTTTCCTCATCATGAAGAGGATCAAAATAATTAACATCCCATCCAGAAATCAGTTTTTTTAATCTATTTTCTTTCTAGTACAATAACCATTGAATGTCACTGACCAAAAGATAAGCGATTGACCATCCTGGATCAGTCTCACTTTACTTGGAACTTCACAAAGGGGTAGTCCGAAATACAGTATGACACGGAACGTGCCCTAAACACATCTATCGTGCTTCCAGAAGCACCAGGAGAATAAATAGACTAGTGAGGGGAAAAAACGGCATATGGGCTCACTTAGTTGCTTCCAAGACTAATTGAGCAGTCACTGAACCAGACTTTAAAGAGCCTTTGTCTGCTTTACACTCTAAACTATGGCCAATAGTATGTGTGGTGTGCACAGTGGCCATGTGCATGACTTGCCCACTGAGGCAGATGGAAGTAGTTATGGCCAGTACTGTCTGAATTGTGTCTGGTCAGATGGTTTCGTCTGACCACACTCTGGGAGATTAAACAATGAACTGGCTTCAGGATATACTTTGGACTGCTCAGTGATTACATTCAAATCATATGTACTGTCTCCAGTTTATCTTGCATGCATATTTTGGGAATGTGGGAGGAAGCTGGAGAAAATGCAAACATGGAGAGAACATATTGTATAAGCTCCACTCAGGGTGGGTGAGAAGAGAATCACTCAGTTATGGGAATAATAAACTAAACCTTTTAGTTCATTTTCACTTTCCTTTAAGATTATCCCCCTCAATGTCAGCCTTGGAATTGGTGTCAACCATGTGTTGGATGGAAACTGCAGCTTGTAGACCTAAAGTATATGGGCAGTGGCATAGTTACTGCAAAAACAACTCACTTTACACATCACAATAAATTAGAAAGAGTAAAAAAAGATTAATACTTTTTGACGTACAGCCTCGCTATAATACTCTGTGCCAAGGGTTCAAAATTTTAATTCATGTAGGTAGTGTATGAATCCAGCCTTCAAATGAGTTATTCAAACACCATGTTTGCATTCTGTTTTTCCTTTTCAGGGATTGTAGTTTTGTGCGGACACAATTTGAGAGAATGTGATCATTTCCTGGAAGCAGAGCTATAAAGAAGGGGGTGTGGAGTAAAAATCATGACCCCTAGACATGTCGTAAGGCGATTCGCATAGCCAATATGCCATCTATTGGCTAGTCGGGGAATGATAAATATTACTGTCAGTGTAGTCATGGCGAAAGGTTTTGAGAATGACACATAATTTTACATTACGAAGTCTATTCCTTCAGGGTTTTAAGGTGTTTGTCAGATGTTTCTATGGTATGATGACATACAATTAGAAACATTTCACAAGTATAAAAAGCGTTGACAGTAATCCCTCAAATATTGTGGTTAATGTAGATCAGACATGGCCGCGATAATCGAAAAATCACTAAGTAGGATCATCCCTATAATAACTACCCTTTTTCCTTCATTGATGAGTCCTAGTGGCAAGCAGAAAACAATAAAGTGGCTTCCGCTTGGGAGTTTCAGCATTGATCTTCACATTCTTAATAATTAATGAGTGAAGTCACAATAATTGAGGGAGACTGTATTGATAATTACATGCAATAGGTCAATATTAGCAGTGTTGATCCTTCTTTTTCAAAACCTCTGCAATTCTCCCTGGCATGCTGTCGATCAACTTCTGAACCAAATCTTGACTGATGGATGTCTATTCTCGCATAATAAATGCTTGGAGTTTGTCAGAATGTGTGGGTTTCTGATTGTCTTCCCGCCTCTTGAGGATTGACCACAAATTTCCAATGGGATTAAGGTCTGGAGTTTCCTGTCCTAGGGCCCAAAATCTTAAAGTTTTGTTACCTAAGCCATTTTGTTATGACTATTGCTTTATATGGCAAGGTGCTTCATCTTGCTGGAAAAGGCATTCTTCAACACCAAATGCAGGATATAGTGAGCCCAACCGACTTTTGATACACACTACACTACCCTAAAACTTGAACAAACATATTATTTTGAAAATCTCATGTTGCATTTGAAAATAAAAGCACTTTGAAAATTGGTCCTATTGGCTTTGATAAATTTCCACAATTTTTTAAATCTGTATCAATTATTTTACGAGAGAATTTTACTATTCAATGTGGGATATTACCTCTCAACAAGACACAATTGAAAACAACAAAAAGCAAAAACGTGGATTATTTAGAAATACTAGCTTTTCATGAACCCTGATCTGTGTTTTCACTTTTTTGCAACTGAAACAAATGTGAATAAAGTTTATTCCAATCCTATAGAAGATTCCGAAACATTTTTTCCAATCCAATATCTCCTCTCTGTCCGTCTCTCTCTCTCTCCCCTCCGCAAAATACATCCAATTTTAATATACTATTAAATACATTTTATTAGTATTAAACCACTAGTTATGTGTTGCTTTGTTAATAGATGGCGAATTAGAAGAAATAAAACATTTTTTTCCCAATGCAATATCCTGTTTTGTTTTTTTCAAAGGCTTGGAACAAATTAATTTGTTTTTAGCTCATTTCAATGGGAAACGTTTGTTCGAGTTACGAAAATATCGACATACGAGCTTAGTCCCGAAACAAATTTAGCTCGTATCTTGAGGTACCACTGTATAAATAGAGTAGATAATGGAATAAAACTTGAGCGTCAATTACAATGATCTATTTTGTTGATCAATAAATATAATTAAAAATTGAATTTCCCTTGTGGGACATAAGTCTTTCTTCATGACCCAAATGAGCAAAACATAAAAACAGCCACAAAATACAACAAAACGCAGATTAAATGCTCCCAAATGTTATTCTCTGAAACATACAACTCTCTCCATACAATCATGTGGTAATAAAAATGTCAAGATGCATAAGAAAAATTCATGGCACTCACTCTTCTTGTTAGCTAAATCATGACAACGGATTAACGGGGTGTCATTCTCCATGCTGTGATCTGAGTATACGCCAAAGAACAAATACATTCAATGTAAAATTGATTAACAGTATTCGCTCCCTGTGAAATGTTTAGGGACAATAGTATAAATAGTAAACATTACATTCAAGCAAAATTGTTATTCCAAGTCCGCAGCTTCCTCCAGTGAGGTTTAAATTCAAGTTTGAACAAGAATATATTTTCTTTTGTGTTTTTTCAAAAATCCATCTACAAACAAGATTTTGGCAGTATTACTGTAATAGTTGAAGACACTAGCTTTGTGTTTGTTCAACACTTTTGCCAAAAATGCTGGATTCATCAACTTTAGTGGAAAGAAATCATATCCACTCATTTCTGTATGTATCCTACAAAAGGCATAGTAACTATTTTTGGATTATCTTTTGGAATGCACTTTCAAAGCAATATTTTATGAAACTATAAAACACTAATAAACCACGGCGGAGTTTTGTCTTACTGCTATAGTCATTTGATCCACTTGTAGAATAGTAAATAATTGTGTTTGCCCTTTGGGTCACAATGAGCAACGAAGCTGATTCACACAGATTATCCTATCAAGCCTCAACTCTCAAGGAAACATTTTGATTTCATATGTTCTGCTGTCAACTTCTTATCATACATTACTTCCACCAAAACTGGGAACCGGTGAAAAGAAAAAAAACATTCACTACTTTACTTCCTTCAAAATATTCCCTCACTTGGTAAGATTAATAGCTAGGACTACTTTTTCTCCCCACTTCTTGCTTTCAGAAAGCCCCCCACCAAAGATTGATGTTCCCTCACTACCAAGAAGAGAAAAAGGGTCGCTTGCAGTGGAAGGTCTGAGTGAACGCATTGCCCAGGGTGACCACGCGGCCCTGGCCACCTGACCGGCTGCGCTCCACCACCACACGGGGCATCTGGACTAGCTGTAGAGGGCTCTTGCCATCCTTAAGAGCTTGGGTGAGATTCAACACCTGTTACAAGAAACATTTATCTGTGTTACATTCAGATAGCATTGAAATCAACAAACAACCATTGCCAAGTACTGTAATATTGCAGACTATAATTCACACTTGAGTACAACTTGCACTGAGCCACAAAATGCTCAATGAAAGGGGAAAAAAACAGAACTTTCACTGGAGTATAAGTAACGTTTTAGGGGGGAATTTTATGATAAAATTCAAAACAAAAAATAGACGTCATATAAAATGTTCATAGTGCAGGACAGGGCAAACATCAGTGAGACGTCTTCCATGACTTTTAGTAAGATGGCAAATAGGCTTGTTGCATTTTATAAGACTGTGTGGAAGCTACTTTGGTCTGATGGATAGCGCACATGACCTCGTGGAGGAAGAGAACGTTTCCCTTTTCATGTTTTGTTTGGAATTTGCATCAAGCACATCACCTCGATGGAGGAAGATGAAGTCTTCCCTTTTCATGTTTTGTTTGGAATTTGCATCGTGCACATGACCTTGTGGACAAAGAGGACGTCTTCCTTTTCATGTTTTGTTTAGAATTTGTATCGCGTACATCACCTCATGGAGGAAGACTACGCGGATCATATTCCATCTTTTTTGGACTTTGGATCGCCCTTGAAAATGCATCTTATCCTCCCGCGCCATCTAAGGTATCCAACGAGCCCAAGAAAAAATGAAACATGATGACAGTGATCAAAAAGGTGAAATTGCTAAATATGCTGAAGGCTGGCAATATGTATGCCCATGTAGCACACCGTCACGGCATAAATTATTACATCAAGAAGCAAACATTCGGAAAGAGGCAATGAATCCTTCTCCAAGGATAACAAGTGAGTGGTAACCACTAGGAATAGATTCTATCCCTTCATCTATTCAATAGAATATGAACCAAAAATATGAGTTTTACGGCGTAAATAAGGCGGTGACGCTGGCTTATTTGGTATCCAACCTATAACATGGGGAGGACGTCAACAGACTGCTCGAAGGCCACTAAAGACCCCCCCCCCTCTCCACACACACATTAGTGATGAATACAACGCCAAAAAAATGGCACATTTGGCACATATGGTTCGGCAAAAGGGCAATTGAAGAAGAGAGAACACGGAAAACTCACCTGCCCCCTCATCACTGACATCTGTTTCTCAAACATGGTCTTGTCAAAGCCTTTGTCCCTCTGATAATTGAGAGATTAATACTTTAGGTACTACCTTAGATCAGCATAGGCAAAATACTGAAGTATTTCATTCTGTTAGATTTCAAAACAAAAATGAAGACAGTGAAATGTGTTATATTGCTCCATACCATAAACATTTCATAGAGGTCCTCACTGAGGTCCTGCACAAAGTTCATGTCCGAGAGACGAGCCAGCACTAGCTCTCTGGTCTCCTGAGAGAAAGGCACCTTGGCCTGGGGAAGCCATGCCCAGTGAAAAGGGTCTAAAGAAAATAACATCAGTTATAAATAAATAAAAATCCAACCACCTTCTGTACTGTTTATCCTCATAATGTCCAATGTGCTTGAGTCTATCATAACTAACTATTGGCATGAGGCAGAGTAGACCCCGAACCAATTGCAAAGCAATTACAGTAATACCTTGACATACGAGAAATGCAACATTAGAGAAATTTGAGATACGAGGAAAATTCCGAGCAAATGTTTGCCTTCAGATGTGAGACAAATTTGAGATACGAGCATACGAGACGGCTCCCAATGCGGCCGCCAAATGGCCGACCATGCGAGAGGCTGCAAATGATAACAACATGTCACTGTCTTTCTCGCTGCATCTTCCTCGTATAAAGATATCTATGAGCTGTACAGGTTGCATTTTTTTTATTAATCAGTGCAAAATGGGACTCATACTTAATGACTAATTATTGCAAAAGCCTCCAAAGTAAATTCAAAATGACGCTGTAAATTCAATTACTACGGTTGATCATTCTTAAATGTCACAAAATCATATAACTGTGGTGGGTCAATGACAGAAAATTTATCATTGACTACATTAAAAGACCTCAACTTACACGCTCTCCATTCATCAGGGTGCTTGAAAGGAAAGGCTAGGCCATTGTCGATGGCTGCAATCTTGATGCATGGCGCAGAAATGTTTTCTGGCCACTCTATATCCTGGAGAAGTGGAAATACTAATGATTAATGAATAATGCTGACGTCACTTATTGATCTCTGTTCAAAATCCTGATCCACTGGTCAAACAGACAACATTACCTGTGCTTGTTAATTGCTCATCGGATAACAATGTTTGATTACAGGTGGAAAAACCACATTGGTGTTCACAGGCTCTTGTGGATTCTGGCCGTTTGATTATTTTATCGTCTTTCGTTTAACATAGTGAAAGACATAACTCAGTTTGTTAAATTATGATCATTGAGCGCAATCATCTAGTAAAATTTCCCCCATATTCATGCACTTTGCAAGAAAATTCTGAATGAGCAGATGAGGGGGTGCTGGAGTCTATCTTAACTACAGCACCAGTCACAGAACACCCTGAATCGATGGGCAGCCAATCGCAGCAGTAATTTGTAATGCCATCAAATTTACGAGCATGCACAAGATAAAAGGAGCATTATTTTTTATTATTAAACTCACCTTTGGTCCGTCACACACTCCTGGCTTCTCATACTTAATCAACCAGTTGTCATTTCCACGATCTAACAGAATAGAAGGAGTGTTTATGTCTAAGATGTACACACTTTAGTAACACAAATACAGTGGTACCTCGAGATAAGAGCTTAATTCGTTCCGGGACTGAGCTCGTATGTCGATATTCTCGTAACGCGAACGAACGTTTCCTATCGAAATGAACTAAAAACTAGTTAATTTTCTCCAACCCTCTGAAAAAACACACCAAAAACAGGATATTGGATTAGAAAAAATGTTTTATTTCTTCTAATTTGCCATCTATTAACAAAGTAACACATAATTAGTGGTTTAATATTACTAACATGTGTTTAATAGTTCTAAAATTATATGGATTTTGAAAGGGGGGAAAAATCAACTTGGATTACGATGCAGACACAGAATAAGTTTAATCAAACCTAACACTAAACTTAATTCTAATTTTGTTTGACATTTTAATACCTTTCTTCTTCCGGGTTGGCTCTTTTTGCCCCGTCTCCACACTGATTTTCACATGCAATCTAGATATTTGCTTTTGTATTCCCTTCAAAATATTCACAAAATGATGCAAATGTCCTCACAAAAGGATAACGCACGACCACTTGCCAACGAGAAGTAGCATATATAACTCTCGTATTAGCGATTGCCTCGCAATGACTAACGGGAGAAAAAAAAAACACTAAAAAAATGCAACGGTCCGCCCAGTGCTCGCAGAGACATTACAAAGAGTTGTGGGGAGAGATACAGTGCCCATGATCTTCTTATGAACAGCATCTCGCGTCCGCTGTCTGCCCGTTTATCGAAATTTGTCCTGTATCTCGAGATAATTATTTGTCCGAAATTGTATCTTGAATTGCTTGTATGTCAGAGTGCTTGTAGGTCGAGGTACCACTGTATACAGTATAGAAAATGCATGAAAAAGCGAGAGAGAAATTTAGATTTTTAAAACACAAATGTGATATCGATTGTCAGACATGAAAGCAAGAGTGCATGAGAGAGAACGTGAGAATGGAATACACTCACCTGTGTTTCGGATTACATAATCCAGTATGACGAGCCGCTCAAACTGTGACTGTAGCTGCTTTCTGATGTTCTCTGGCAGAGGTTCTGCCTCAAAGTGCCTCAACCAATAGTCTGCCTCGCGATAACCCTCCACGAACAGTTGGAATGAGCCCACCTAGCCAAACATGCAAAGAAAAAGAAAAAAACATTACCTTGTCAGCCTTTTGCAATTGTACAATGATGTTCAGTTATGCCATCAAATGGAAGAAATGTCAGTTGTTCCACTGTGATAGAATTGCTTCGGCTACAAATATTAGACAATATAAGAGCGGCATCAAAACGTTATATTTAAAAAAGACTGAGTATCAATCGGAAAAAAGGTGGCATGCCCTCTCTGGGTCACAGATGACGTCCTTTGCCAAGAGAAGGAGTATATGTATCTTGGGGTCTCGTTCATAAGTAAGGGAAGAACGGAGCGGAAGATCGACAGGCCGATCTGCAGTCACTGCACCGTTCAATCGGGGAGAAGAAGGAATTGAGGCGAAAGGTGATGCTCTCTATTACCGTTTCGATCTACGTTACCACCCTCATCTATGGTCACAAACTGTGGGTCGTGACCAAAAGAACAAGATCCCAGATACAAGTGGCCGAAATGAGTTTCCTCCGCAGGGTGTCCGGGATCTCCCTTAAAGATAAAGTGAGAAGCTCGGTCATTTGGGAGGGGTCCAGAGGGTACCCGGACGTTTGGTCGCCAGACGTTTGGTCAACGGAACCTTGGTCCCCGGACGTTTGTCGAACGGGCGTTTGGTCGACGGACAGTTCTCTCTCTCTCTCTCTCTCTCTCTCTCTCTCTCTCTCTCTCTCTCTCTCTCTCTCTCTCTCTCTCTCTCTCTCATGATCATCATTTTGAGAGCGAGAGACTACCTGGTTGATCGCTTTCAACAGTAAACTCTCTCTCTCTCATGATTATAATTTTGAGAGCGAGCGAATCCAGCGACCAAACGTCCGGGCGACCAAACGTCCGGGTACTCTGATTAGGATGTCCCCTGGACGCCTCCCTGGTGTGCTGTCCCACTATGTCTCCCGAGTGGCCCAAGAATGTCTTGGGATCCTCCTGGATGAGCTTTATGAAGAGGTTGGGGAAATCTGGCCTTCCCTGCTGAAGCTTAACTCCGCGACCTCACCTCGCATAAGCGGAACTGGCACCAGGTGACTCGGGGACCAGTGGTTGGGGACCGCTGTTGTAAGCTATATTTACACGATTTATAGTAAATATGAGGTTTGTGTTGAAAATGATGGGGCGATTAAAAAGCAAAAAGTAAAAAGCTTTTGCCACTGAAATAAAATGAGGAGATGGTATTACCTTCGGAGGTAAGCCCACTCTGTGGAAGCGTCGTCCCACTTTGGGCACTTTTTCTAAAGCGTACTTCTTCCCTTTAGATTTGGCTCTGTCTATGGCACTATAATGAAAGGTCTCACTGGCCAAATACACCACCTGATAGAAGAAACCAACCATTCAGTGCACCTTCTTCAGCTGCAGTCAGAAAAAAATAATAACTATACATTAATGTGCAATGCCAAGAGAGAGACTAACCTTTGTTTTCGGAACCACACATAGGCCAAGTTTGCTATCAACCAGCGAAGCAGCAGCCTCTGAGAGGTAACCCTGATTTGGCAACAAGCAGCCTCGCCCAAAACAACACGGGCAACAGAGCTAAACAAAGATACAAACATTAGTGATGCATTTCAAACCTATCTTCTTACAGTGATTATGTGTGAAGTCAAAACATGATGTAACATGAATACCTTGTGAAAATATTTGGTCCATTTGGGATTTAGATGACCGTATGGTTCCTCTGACTTTGGTTTGAAAACGCCGATGACTTTCTGTTGAGGCCAGAATTATCAAAGATGACATTTTATGACTAATTATTATTGTTCTTCTTATTCCAGTGACTACTGAGAGCATGTTATCCATACATTCCTGCCACGTGTTGCTAAACACATTCACTTGGAAATCCATCAGTACAGTCACTTATTAATCCAACAGCGTTTTCCGCCACTAGTATGCTCTAAAACATATTACATAATTTCTTTATTCAGGTATAGAATCATGTTTTACATTAAAAAAGGCACTTCAGTGTAATGAATTGTTACAGATGAGTGTGTAACTTACCCCTTTTGTGTCTTTGACAAAGTAACTCCCACTGGAGCCTTGGGAAATCCTTTCAGGAAAGGTTCCACCGTCAATAGCCTGTTCAGCAGTTTGGATAATATCAGCAAACTCAGGATCACCAGGGAAATGGTTGAAATCCCTGCTGTTGATACCTTAAAGAATCAATGGAAATTCAATTTGAATAAATGGAGCCCTAAGTATATAACCCTAGATTATCTAGATCAGTGTTTCCCCAACCACTGTGCCGCGGCACACAAGTGTGCCGTGGGAAATTGAAAGAAATCATACATTGTAATATTCCGAGTGAAAAATCGGAATACAGTCAATATCTTGAGATACAAGCTTAATGCATTCCGAGACCGAGCGCATATGTCAATTTACTCGAATCTCAAATCAACGTTTCCCAAAAAACAAACTAAATACAAATAATTTGTTCCCATACTTTGAAAAAAATACTAATAGAGTAACAAATAACAAGTGGTCATTATGTTTAATACTAAAATGAGACATTCAGTACAACAAATATATTCCACGGCGGCTTTTGAGGCGACCTTCCCGAATCTCGATATGAATTGGTGAGCCAGCTTAATCACACGTACACTACTCTAATGTTTTTCTCATTACAGGTCTCAGAAAAATGCATTTGTCCGCCCAGTGCTCGCAGACACATTACACGGGGGAGTTGCGAGGAGAGAGCCAGTGCCCCTGATGTTTTTATGAGCAGCCAATGAGAAGTAATATATACTGCTCGTATTAGCGATCGCTCAGCCATTCATGCTGAGTGACGGACAAAAACACTGAAAAAAATGCAACGCTCCGCACAGAGCTCGTAGATATCTGTTATACACAAAAGAGATGGGGCAAAAAAGACAGTGCACTAAAATCATAAACAGCCTCTCATGTCTTGGCCACCTGGCTTTATCGTATCTTTGAAATTTGTCTCATATCTAGAGATAATCATTTGCTCGAGAATTTCTTGTATTTGGATATGTTTCGATGTCGGGGTGCTCGAATGTCGAGGTACCACTGTATACCTCTATATCTCTCTATAGCTCTCTACAGCTGTCTATAGCTCTCTATAGCTCTCTATAGCTCTCTATAGCTCTCTATAGCTCTCTATAGCTCTCTATAGCTCTCTATAGCTCTCTATAGCTCTCCATAGCTCTCCATAGCTCTCTATATCTCACTATATCTCCATATATTTCTCTATTTCTCTCTATTTCTCTCTATTTCTCTCTATTTCTCTCTATTTCTCTCTATTTCTCTCTATTTCTCTCTATTTCTCTCTATTTCTCTCTATTTCTCTCTATTTCTCTCTATTTCTCTCTATTTCTCTCTATTTCTCTCTATTTCTCTCTATTTCTCTCTATTTCTCTCTATTTCTCTCTATTTCTCTCTATTTCTCTCTATTTCTCTCTATTTCTCTCTATTTCTCTCTATTTCTCTCTATTTCTCTCTATTTCTCTCTATTTCTCTCTATTTCTCTCTATTTCTCTCTATTTCTCTCTATTTCTCTCTATTTCTCTCTATTTCTCTCTATTTCTCTCTATTTCTCCCTATATCTCCATATATCTCCATATATCTCTCTTTTTTTACATTTTTGTGAACTTTAAAAAAATAATAATAATTCTTCAGTGCTGAGTCCTAGAAGCAAGCAGAAGACAGAGGTGGCTTCCGCTTGCGAGTTTCAGCGTGGATTTTCACATTCTTATTATATTTTTTTTTTTTTTTAATAATTATTAGCGTAAAAAATATCCAAAAAAAATAAGTCGCGATAATATATACATTTCAGACTAAATATCAGGCAAGTGGTCTCTCAAAAATGGCGCTCCACCATAAATGTGAAAAGGAGTGAATACAACAAAAAAAATGTTAAAAACCTATTTCGTCTTCAAGTAAAAAGGTAACATGAATGTGTATATATGAAGTAGTATTCAAGTAGAGGTAACATGAATGTTGCGTCAGAGCGTGTGATCAGACAAGACTGAGTACACATTGTACTCTGGTAAACACGTCAGCAGTGTGCAATTTTACTCCGCGTGTTGTCAAGTTTTAAACGTGGTGGTGATGACATCAAGCTAATGAAATGGCTGTAATTTCCCTACTCCTGGCACACCCATTCAACAGCTTTAGACAAGCACCTCATTATGTTTTTCATTTTATGCAAATTTTAACCCCTTGAGATGAAAATGTATTTTCAATTGTGTGTATGTATATGTACTTCAAGTATGAGATTTAGAGCTTCACCATCAAGTGTACAAATAACACCAAGGAAACAGACAAATAAACAATCAATAAGTTATATATATATATATATATATATATATATATATATATATATATATATATATATATATATATATATATATATATATATATATATATATATATATATATATATATATATATATATATATATATATATATATATATATATATATATATATATATATATATATATATATATATATATATATATATATATATATATATATATATATATATATATATATATATATATATATATATATATATATATATATATATATATATATATATATATATATATATATATATATATATATATATATATATATATATATATATATATATATATATATATATATATATATATATATATATATATATATATATATATATATATATATATATATATATATATATATATATATATATATATAACTTATAGATTGTTTATTTGGCTGTTTCCTTGTTGTTATTTTTGCACTTGATGGTGAAGCTCTAAATCTCATTATACTTTCATTATATATAAGGTCAAAACTTTATTGGACGCTGTTTGCATTCCACTAGTACTAATTGGCAAAACTAATATTTTAATAACATTAATTTCACTACAGACTACTTGCTGCACCCTTCTACTACTGTATATAAATGTCATACAGTGGTGGGAGGCAGTAATGGGAACAACATTATTAGTAAGTACTATTACCAGTACACTGAATTGTCTTACCACTGAGGACAAAGAGATTACTAGTACATAGAACTTAAAATAGATCTCAAGTGAATAGATTATCGAATCAACGTTTAGTTTGCCAACTTCTTTCCTTCTTGTGGCTTCAGCATGTCAGTGACAATGCAATGTGCCACTATACCCAGGTCATTTCATCAACATGCAATATTAATAATTAATTAACTGTTAGCATTTTGTTGATAACTAATCATAAATAGGCAATCCATCAGATGAATGGTTAGCACATCGGCCTCACAGCTTTGGGGTCCTGGGTTCAAATCCAGGTCGGTCCACCTGTGTAGAGTTTGCATGTTCTCTGTGTGGGTTTCCTCTGGGTACTCCAGTTTCCTCCCACATTCCAAAAACATGCATGGTAGGCTGATTGGACACTCTAAATTGACCCTAAGTATGGGTGTGAATGTACATGATTGTCCGTCTCCTTGTGCCCTACAATTGGCTGGCCACCAATTCCAGGTGTCCCCCACCTCTGGGATAGGCTCCAGCACCCCCAGCAACCCTTATGAAGATATAGCGGTTCAGAAAATGAATGAATGATCAAGTATAGGAACACCAAAGTATCAGCTAAACTCTGGTTTGCTTGGCACCGAATCTATTAGAACACACACGTACCTGGCTGGCCCATGTACGTCAATATAAAAAAAAAACACTTGTCATAGCAATCACATTCACTGCTTACCCGGCGAGGCTAACGCGTCTTTATCCGACGAAGAGCTGTGTCTGTTCCGCCTGCTCTTGTCTCGGACACTTCTCAACGGGGATGAGTCTCCAGCAAAGCTCGGCAAGAGCAAAGCGTCTTCCCCGGAGCCGTCCACCTCAAGCTCGGTCAAGACACTTTCATACGAGTCAGAAATTCGAACGGCAACGCCCGGGTTAACCTGGAGTCCCAAGCCCGCTGTGTTCTTTTCGAATAACACACTTGGACTATGTACAGTGATTATATTTGACTCGGATTGAAAATCCGCCGTTGTCCCAGTATCCAACGAGCCTTCGAATGTCTCTGTCGGGTTGCATTCTGGCATCATCATTGTCGTGTACTTCTTACCACTTGATTGTTACTCCCCAATAGAATGCTGCTGTAAACTTCCCGTAGGTGTCAAGAATCCATTCTCCGTATATTATTGTAACGTTGGCAGCGGAGGGACACTAAATACCTTATTCCATGACAGTTTAATGTTTTTATCCACTGTACCTGATCGACTAGATACGCCGAGTCGCCGACTACTGAACTTCCCCATTCACCCATCACGCATGCGCACTATACTGTTTGCCACTGTTGCTTTCACTTGCTGTTGGGAAATCGGGAAGCGAAATCCGAACGATTAGATTTCATTAAATACCACTACGATTTGTCAAAATACTGTAACTTTCATAGAACTAATGTTGCTCTGAGGGTGATCAAGATATACAGAATAAAAGAAAGTCGATAACAATATGACTTGAAAGTTGCGCGCTTACCACATTAATGGACTCATTTCGGCAAATCTCTTTATGTCTCCTGGTCACCACCAGATGTCAATACTGAAACAGACATGAAAATGAAGGAAGAGAGTCGAACAAAATCAGAAATATTTTATATAATGCTTTCCAAATTCATTCATTCATACATTTTCTGAACTGATTTATCCTCATTATGGTCGCGGGGGGTGCTGGAGCCTATCCCAGCTGACTTTGGGCCAGAGGCGGGGGCCACCCTTAACTTTTGACCAGGCAATTGCAGGGCACGAGAAGACAGAAAAAACATTCACTCTCTCACTCGTACCTAAGAGCAATTTAGAGTGTCCATTCAGCCTAGCATGCATCTCTTTGGAATATGGGATGTAACTGGAGTACCCGAAGAAAACCCACGCAGGCCCGAGAAGAACATGCAAGCCTCACGCAGGTGGACCGACCTAGATTTTAAAACAAGTCCCCTGCTCTGAGGCCGACGCGCTTACCACTCATCCAAGGGGCCGCTCCTATTTATTCATAAAAAAACATTTAAAACTTAATTTTTGATTGTTTTCATATATGTTTTCATTTAAAAAAGCATTATCTCATTCATTTTTACTATGTTCTTTTCGGAATGTGGGAGGAGACCAGAGTACCCAGAAAAAACACACACAGGTCCAGAGAGAACATGCAAACTCCACACAGGTGGACCGACCTCGATTTGAACCCAAAACCCCAGAGCTGTGAGGCCGACGGTCTAATCAATCGCCTGATTATTTCCCCCTGTGTTTTAAAGGCAAATGTATTGCCATAATTCAGGGGTACAACACCTGCTTTCCCCATATTTAACTATTTTGTCCTTGGAGATGAACTCATAACTTTACTCTCATATATTCAATTCATTCATTCATCTTCCATAGCGCACATCCTCGAAAGGGTTGTGGGGTTTGCTGAAGCTTAACCCAGCTGTCTTCGGGCAAAAGGCAGACTACACCCTAGACTGGTCAGCAGTCAGTCGCAGTGAACACAGAGAGACAAAACGACCATCCACACTCCCAATCATACCACCACCAGCAGGAATTGAGCCTGCGCCTGCCCGCATCGAAGTCAGGCGAGTAAACCGCTACAACACGAGGCGGCTACTCGGATATAGGTATCCTTACTTCATTTCAACCATAGACTATTTTCCATTTGCCTGGTTTACTTTCTCTGTGCTACAGTTGGTGCCACTTTACATTCAAAGTCTCACTTCCTCACTTTCATATCCATCTGCACTTAGATCACAATCTGGATCCTACGCTCACTACAAGTCCTTGCTTACCCATGGCTCTTCTCCATGATTAACTATCCGGGCCTTTCATACTGTAGCTATGTATTTGAAACACATGCAAAAGAGCAGTCAGCCAGCTGGTTTCATCAGTCATGTGCTCTGTAAAGGAAAATGTTAGGGGATGAAGGAGACGTAGGGAGAGGAGAGAGTAGAGCAGGCAAAATATGTTTTGGATTGAGCAAAGGGAGGGAGTCTGTGGGAATTTGGGAGATGAGTTGAAGACATTCAAAATCATTCTAGACATTGACATCAGTCCATCAACCCCACTGTACCTTTGTTGTGCAGAGATTTCTCCTCGTTTGCTTTGTAAAAATACACCGTTTGTATTTTTTTGTAATGGCAAACAATGTAAGAAGTATTTGCACAGAACATGATCCTGTATACGTAGACACTCATTGTTACATCTCACAATGTGATCTGCAGTCTATCTGTCAATGTTTCCCATCACTAGATGACACACCTACATATGTTGCACTTTTGGTATTGAATCCAACAGTTACCATCATTTGGGCCCCCATTCACCATAATTAAGGTTGCCTGGTGAAAGTGATACACAATTAACCCACAGTTCAACTAATTTCCGTTGGTGCACTTTTGCTTCAAGGTAGCATCCGTTATGTTGAATGAACAATGAAAACCACTGTATTTAATTTTAATTAACTCTTAAACACATATTAATAGTGTCTGAATGTAGAAACCACGCACATTTTGTCTCATTTAAAATATAATAGTAATGTATTGATAATATTTCTCATTTTATCTCCTCTTCTTGTCAGGTCAGGCCATTTTGTCTAAGACTATTTTTAATTCTCATCTCCTACCTTTACAGATAGAACCATGTGGGGGTACAGCACAACCGGAGGCAGAGATTTATGTTTATGCCTGAGTGTGTGATGTAAGAAACTATCTCTTGGTCCAAATATCATCATGTAGCGGTGTGAAAAATATGGCTTTATTTTATTTATTTTATTTATTTTTGTGTGAAACTTTTTGCACTATGGGATGGAGGTTGGCATGCATTTTTAAATGACCACCATATTTATTTGAGTATAATGCACAAAATGTACCAAAAAAATGAAGCAACGTTCAAGTGCGCTTTATACATGAGGTCTTCGCTTTTATCAACAAATCCCGGTGAAAAAGTTCCCTCCGCAGCCGCAATAAAGGGAGACGTAAAACCGCATGTGTCCACTAGATGGCGCCAGAGAGTCAATTCTACCAGGGGCCCAAAAATATATATATCCTCCATCTCAGGGGATATAATCTACCTCCTTTACAAAAGACAGCCCTCTCCAAATAGCATTTGGCAAGTTTATAGCGGAGGGTTAAATAAAAAAAACTTGCTCCAGAGAAACGCTCACTCGAGTCCGCCCAGGGAGCGCTATCCTCGGATAGGCTTCGCGGCTTTCCCCACCGACATTGACCGTTGCGCACAAAACAGAAGTGGAAACAATTGTTTGGTGAATCTGAGGTTGATGAATAAGACTTTGAAAAATGTGATGAATTAGGATTTCAAATGATAAATTCCATTTGAGAATTGTGTTCAAACTGGTAGTTTGTTTTACTAGGTTTCCGAACCATATCGTGTGAATAAATGTTTTGTCATGGTGACATGTGTTCAACATTTGCCAGTTACCAGTACTGGTGTAATCCTTGGTGTGAGCTGGGATGGAGCCTATCACTTTCCAAAGACATACATGGTAGGCTGATTGGACACTCTAAATTGCCCCTAGGTATGAGTGTGAGTGTGGATGGTTGTTGCTCTCCTGTTGTTGTTGTTGTTGTTAGGTCACCTCAAGCGCCTAGGGATTACCCTCAGCAGCACTAGAGCTGCCACTGGAACGCGGATTAGTTCATCCAGGGGGTAGCCGGAGGTGTGGGGCAGTGCGAAAATCTCCGGCTGGATGAAAAACGTAGGGTGCCATGTTCCTGGTTGGCAGCTCTGGGTCGTTTTGTTGAATTTGCAGGCCACGACGGGCGGCCTCTCGGGAGACACCTCGTGAAGGTTACAACTGTTGTCTCCCTGTTGCTCTCCTTGAAAATGATTTAAAAAAGCTTCATTAATTTACCAAAATAGACTGGCTTCCCACAGATACAGTATAACGTACATGTTTTTAAAAAAAATAAAAATAAAAATATTTTTTATGCATTTGCCAGTATACCCTTTGAAGCCACAGCCAGGATATGGTAACTCAAAATGTCACCGGAAAAGATAAATGTGAAACTTACGCAAAGAAGTAAAGAACACACAGTCAACATTGGAGTATTTTCATTGTAAAGTGGCCTGCAACATTTTTCCAGTGACAATTTATTTTAGTCTATTCACTCAATTTTGTTTATGAATCATTCTGCCTTCAGGATTTAAAATTGTGAAAAGCTATTTCTCATTTGCCTCAAATTGCCAAATGACTAGTTCAGAATTTATTCCAAATCATACTCAAAGTCAGCTGGGATAGGCATTTATCTCAAGAAGCCTCAACACAACCTGACAAAATACTTAAGAGCATTCACACAGTGACTACTGACAGCCTCACTCATGCAAAGAGAAATCTCAGTAGTGTTACATTTAAGAGTTTTTTTTGCCAAAAAGCAAGAGAAAGGGCATTATTCATTAAGTTTAGTGAATATGCTTTATTGTGGTAAGACTATAGTGTGCAGTCTTGAGTGGTTTATTGTCATAAAGAGAGTGCAGCAAATACATATATTCCATTCATATATACAATAAAGTAAAATATGTGCATTTAAAGCCTCTTTTCCCCTTGTTCTGACACTGACTGTTTATCACTGTAAGAGCTAATGATTTTCAAAAGGTCATGTAGAACTAGCTAAAGCACCTTTTGCATATTTTTCAAGCGCTTTTTACCGTGTGTAATTATTTTGTATCTCAGCTGATGGCGCAGTGTACTCGGAAACTGGAGTATACCCAGAGAAAACCCAAGCAAGCTTGGGGCATAACATACAACTCCCCACAGTGGAGCAGGGATCGAACCCTTGAGCCCAGAACAGTGAGAACGACATGCTGACAAATTGACAACTTGTCCGTTAGTCCACGCAGCTAAACACATTTAGACCAAAAAAAAAACCTAATAAATAGAACCACTCTAACTCAATTGTGTACAGTTTAAAGCACATTGTTTGTTTTAACAACACGTGGGGAAAACTGCCATATTTACATATCTCTTTGTAAATAATTGCTGCTAAAAAAAATTGTATTTTAACTAGTATTAATTTCTAAATCTGCTTTTTTCCCCCATTATACGCCCCTCTGTGACAATACAAGTAGTATAATCCTATACTTTGCTGTTGGGGGGGTTGAAAAATTAGATAAAATAAATCCTTGTTTTCTTCATTTTAATCTGGCAAAGCCTATAAATCCCTTTATTTATCTTGAGTGTTATATTATCATGGAATTGAGACCTATATTTATATTTGTGAATGATTGAATCGATTGAGTACGACTGATTGATTGTCTGTTAGATATTACACTAAATTTCAAAATCAGAATTAGTATGAAAAGAGCTGTAACCAAAGTCAACAATTTCCATGTTTTCTTTACATTATTGAGCATTCTGCCTACACTACCTATATATGCATTTGGGAACAGACAGGCAGGAAGAACAAATACTTAATGCCTTCACATTCTTGGTATTGCTCTTTGCCTTATTTTTCAATATGGGATTCCAACCCTTCTGTTTTAACAATGAAACCAAGGGTTCATGTCAAATTATTCCACTTAACTATGCCAAAGCCTCAGAAAGCTAGGAATTCCCCATTGTTACACTATAAAATAATGCCAATTCTTTTGTTTTACTTTCTTTATTTTTCTGTTTCTCTAATATTATTTTTCTGTTTCTCTAATATTATTTTCAATTATTTTGTGATGGGGTTGCGGGGGGGGGGGGGTGCTTCTCAGGAAGAGGCTCTGGCGTGAGGCGGGCAGAAAGTGGCGCTGGCGAATGGAGTTCGGGAGCTCCGGTGTCGAAAACCACCCTACTCCTCCAGGCCGACACCGCAGTATGACCGTCGTCCTTCTCTGCGACTTGAGGAAAAAATAAAATACTAAACAAAATTTATTTTGAAACCTAGAAATGATATTCAAGAAAAAATAAACCGTATCTTGCATTAAACATGGAAAAAACTCACTTGTGCCTGTCAAGAGGCCGCCATCTCACCACAGTTAAACGTGCTCTGACTGGCTAGAAGCGAGCAACCTTGATACATGTGTTTGTAGTGTTTACCGTGTCAGCACATCCCAATAGTTGCTAAGGCTAATCAAAGGTCTAGCGGTCGATCATTGAAATATCAGCCTTGATACCTCCATAATATGTATCTCATGCTATTATTGCACCCAGAGACTTGGCGAAAACTAGACCACTACAGACAGACTTCGTACTTGTACTTGGTTGTACTGCTCATATTTCCTTGTAAAATCGTGTACATGCAAGCAACACCCTTTCGGAATGTGCAATCCAGAAGACGATCCTTTTGATTCATACTATATCTCAGAAATTCCACGTGCGATGATTTTTCATAAAATTTAGTCTTTAAAGTGACACATTTGTATTCCCTATTTAAACCATGAATATGGAGGTGAACATTGTGAATCAAGGGGCGTCTTATACGAGATAAATTGTAAAATACAACGGTTTTAAGGCAATTTTAAGGGTACGGCTTACACGCAGAGGCGGTCAATATGCGAGAATATACAGTAAATATGTGTTGCGTTGCATTTGCACGTTTTTTTAAAAATCTCTTGATGAGGGGAATTGCATTTTTTAATAAGGGAAACAATTGGCTGAGGCTGACAGGTATGCACCAGGGGCAGGGAAATGACAGGTGACCTCAATGGGCAATCACAGGGACAAGTCACACAAGGGAAAAAAACACATCAAAACCAATCCCTAACACAGAATTGGATCACAGACATTTTAACTTATTTGGCAACATGACAGGGCCACTGAAAACACTTTAAATTGCAGTTTGGTACAAATGCACATCATAATAACCACAATAATTTAATGAATTTGTTTCTAAAAAATAAATAAGACGGCCCACTCCGGACTTTGTATTGATGCTCGGGACTTTGTCAGGTGAACCTCCACCAATGTTGTTGCTGGTTTTCATATAGTATAGTTAAATTCTGCCATTTATTCTTTTCAATATAAAAAAATGTGAAGCAGTATTGCCAATTCAAGCCTTTCTGACTCTCAAATAATTTCAATATAGGCCCAAAAACTCAGGTGTGCAGAATTCTTTCAGTCAAACAAAAGACTGCTCCTTTGTCTACTTACGACTTGTATCTGATAAGCACCATTCATTTCAGAATTTAATTAGACCAGAATATCAACATTAAAGCACACCCCCACCCCACTCTTTGTTTCTTAGCACTTCTGTGGGGAGGGTATGCTTTGTGGTTGCCCCTCCCAAAGCTTTTGAACAAACCAATAAGAGAGCAAATCAGCAAAATGGACCCCCGCCCCCACACACAACACCACAACACATGCACACATACTACCCTCCTCCACACACATGCACACACCCCATTTCCCCTTACAACCCCATTCTTTCTCCCTACCCTACACCCCCAGAGCCCTCTCTACACCCCATCCCCCTTTCCCACTACACTAACCCACTTACTCATCTTGCATCCACCCTTCCCGGCACCAGCGAGATTTTGCCCATATTCTCCAGTTTCTCACCCATGTAAACTCACATAAGCTCCCATTTCCTCCCACTCAGCCCTTTTCCTGGACACCCTTTCCTATGGGTCCATCCCTGTCATTACACCCACTCGCCATTTTCCTTATCCCTTCCTCTGCAGTTCCCCTTCCTTCCTCTACCTCCCTTTCCCTTTCTTATGAATATCGGTACCACACTGTGTAAGAAATTGATCCTCCCCGCCTGTCTGTGGCCACTGCCACAGCGCATTAACTTGTGTGTGATGTGTGAGTGTGTGCATGTGTCTGTTGTTGCTTGATGCAGAGCATTAGGAGGGAGGTGGAAAGGGGATATAGGGTGGAGTGGGGATTTTTGCATATCATCAAAGTCGCAAAAGGGAGTGTAATGAGGAAAGAATTTTCGTGTATTAATAGTTGCGATGAAGAGTGTGGAATTGTGGAGCAAACCCAAGATAAATTTTGAGAGTTAGAATGGGTTTGTCTGCGTAGGCGCAGAAATGTATAAACTAGAAAGTACCATTAGCAAATAAAATTAATTACTACGTACATTACAATGAAAAAAAAGATATATACATAGATAAATATATACATAGATAAATATATACATAGATATATAAATAAATAAATGAATACGTTAATAAAAAACTAAATGAATAAATAGATACATAAATATAAAAAATGATGAATAGATGAATAAATAAACAGATTCATTCATTAATTTTCTGAGCTGCTTTATCCTCACTAGGGTCGCAGGTGATGCTGGAGCCTATCCCAGTTGATTTCGGGCACGAGGCGGCGATACCCTGAATTAGAGGCCAGTGCAGGACACGGGAAGACAAACAACCATTCACGCTTCCACAATCTAGGGGCAATATAGATTGTCCAACCAGCCTAGCATGCGTGTTTTTGGAATGTGGGAGGAAAGCGGGGTATCCGGAGAAAACCCACACAGGCCCCTGGAAAACATGCATAGGTGGACGATTTGAACCTAGGACCACAGAATTGTGAAGCCGACACGTTAACCATTGAGTCGCCGAGCCGCCCCTTGCTAAAGAGATGAATAAACAAATATTAGATTAAAGCTGGATCCCAACAGTTAATGCAACCTTGACCTATTTTTTAAAAACTAAATAAAAATCTGTTTTTAAAAGATATTGACCCATTGTGAAGCAAGTGACTATTTTGAAAAAATACATATATTTTTTTTTTAAAACTTGACATTTTGTCTTTACAGACAAACTGTTTATAATCTGATAGATAAATTATTTGTTGTCTTCTGCAGTTTAAACCGATGGAGTCATTGAATGGCAGCAAGACTGAACTTTGGAGTGGGAGATTCATTCTAAAATGCTCCTGTAATTATAAAAATGTAGTTTTTAACATGACAGGTTATCAACTGCAATGGGTTATGTACATTTTGGGAATTGCATGTATATATACTGAATAAATATAATAATAATTTAATCAAATCTTAATATAAAATAGTAACAAAGAATAAAAATAGAAGCACTTGGTTATGGCTCCAATATCCCTCTAAATTTTATAAGTAATCAATAAAATAGCAGTAATAAAAATGACATTTAAAAATACACTTTTTTGGATAACAAACAGAAAAATATGAATAAACATTTGAAAAAAAATAGCAACCATTTATTTTCTGAGCCCCTTATCCTCACAAGGGTTGCAAGGGGTGCTATCCCAGCCATCCATGGGCAGCAGGCTGGGAGAACCCTGAATCGGTGGCCAGACAGGCCATTCAGAGTGTTGAGCCTACCAAGCATGTTTTTAAGATGTGGGATGAAACCAAATAAACTGGAGGAAAAAAAAGAAGTCCAGGGAGAACCATCAACCCAAGAACTATGATGCTGATGGACTAACCACTTCCTAACTGGGCCGCCAAATAGCGACTAATCACAGTTTTATCTTTTCTTTCCATTTAAAAGTAAAAATGAATAAGATAATACTTTTCAACTTTTTTATTAAAACATATATGAAAACAATCAAAAATGAAGTTTTAAATGTTTTTTTATGAATAAATAGGAGCGGCCCCTTGAATGAAGTGGGTAGCGCATCGGCTCACAGCAGGGGGACCTGTTTTAAAATCTAGGTCGGTCCACCTGTGTGGAGCTTGCATGTTCTCCCCGGGCCTGCGAGCGGTTTTCTCCGGGTACTCCAGTTACCTCCCATATTCCAAAGACATGCATGCTAGGCTGATTGGACACTCTAAATTGCCCCTAGGTATGAGTGTGAGGGTGAATGGTTGTTTGTCTGCTTGTGCCCTGCGGTTGGCTGGCCACCAATTAAGGGTGTCCCCCGCCTCTGGCCCTTAGTCAGATGGGATAGGCTCCAGCACCCCCTGCAACCCTGGTGAGGATAAAGCGGTTCAAAAATGAGACAAAAGGTGAATAAATAGGGGCGGCCTGGCGGATGAGTCGACCTCACATCTCTGGGGTGCTGGGTTCCAATCCAGGCTAGTCCACCTGTGTGGAGTTTGCAAGTTCTCTCCGGGCCTGCGTGGGTTTCCTCTGGGTACTCCGGTTTCCCCCTCACATTCCAAAAAACATGCATGGTAGGCCGAATGGACACTCAAAATTGCCCTTAGGTATGGGTGTGAGAGTGCATAGTTGTCTATCTTCTTGTGTCCTGCGATCGGCTGGGCACCAATTCAGGGTGTCCAGCGCCTCTGGCCAGAAGTCAGCTGGGATAGGCTACAGCAACCCCCGCGACCATGATGAGGATAGAGTGGTTCAGAAATTGAATGAATGAATGAATGAATAAATAGGAGAATATTTTTTTCTTTATACAATGCATCTCCTGGACAACGATAGGCATCCAATTACATTTGCTGTGAATGCTCATCTTTCACTGCCACTGCTTTAGGTAGGCAGGCTTCTAGACTGTCAGTCAAAATTAATTGGACGTCTAGCGCCGTCAATGGAAATGTAATGAGATAAACAAGTGCCCATTAAATGTCTAATGGTGTCTTAAACAAATGACAAATGGCGCATTGTTAGATGCTGTGTTTTAAAGACAGTAGTCTAATAACCAAAAGAAACTGGGATAGAACTTTTGTGAACACATGCATATCAATAGCAAACTTTCAGCACTGGGTAAAACAGCTGCAAGGGGGGGGGGGGGGGTGCTAAGGGGGAATTTGTAAATAAATAATTTAAAGCCCCTTTTAGCCTGCCTCTTTGTCATACAGTTTCAGTTTTGCCAGACTCAAGTAATCAACAGCCAATCTGATCGTCTGTTCATTACGCCCCTTCCATTCTTTATTTCAACCACGACATTATACTCACGGCATTATAAAGAATACTTGTATAATTCATGAACATGAGTTTATTCAAACGTGCTCATATTTATGAGCAATGTGATGTAGGTGCGATTTGACGCTGTAATCTGTTGCTCTGGTCTGGCACAATCCGACTTGAGTTTTGACGGTCTGTCACATTTCACGCTGACACCAAGCGAACACTGAAAGCTCTCTCGCGCACACACAAACGCTGTAATTTCGACAGATTGGAGTCAGGAGTGCGAGCCCATGAGATCTCATTGCAGGTTAGTAGTGGGCAAAAATACGAGAAAAAAAACAGAGAAAAGATGGGGTGTGAGCACAAGAGCAAGAATAGCTTTCGTTAAAAAAAACCCGTTTATTTCTTTGTAATTTCCTGTAGGTCACTTTTTTATTCGCCCATGGGTGCGCTTTCATAGTTTTAGTTCTGTTTAGGATGGAAACATGACCGGCGATTATGGATGACTCGGCAAACTCAAGTTTGTATCGTTGTTTCTCCATTTCGCTCACAACCACGCAGTTTAAAGGTATTCTTGGCGTGGGTGGCGAGCAACTGGATTCTCTCTTCAGTGTTTGGTTGCTGTAGGAGGAGGGGTTGCGATATCTTCTGAAGCTAGCGAAAGGCACTACGCAGGCACGCTTGATAAGTTTAATTTTCTGTTAAAGTGGTGAAAGTCGTCACGAAGTCATTTTCCTACTCAGATTTGAATAAAATGCTTGCGTCTATTGAATGAAATGTTAGTAGTAAGGAGCGTATTTTGTGCACGTATCGTTAGCAGGACTCGTAACTAATGAACCACAGTGAATTGTGCCGTTGGTCGTTTTTGCGTTTAAAGTTGGTAAAAGTGTACTTTAATATATGAAAAAGAGAGCCAGTATAATTTTTAAGTTAAACTGTAGACACAATTAATTAATTCTAGATAACACCGTGCGCAAAGCCTTTTACATCACCAGCCTCAGCACTGTAGGATGAAGTACTAATAATCAGTTTTTAACTGAGAATTAAATTGTATTACTTTTTTAAACAGTGTCTAAACTCCTACGACCTTGCGCTGTGTGTGCAAATCAGTCGAAAAGGTGAAGAAGAAAAAAAGAGGAAACCGAGGAAATCCCCCCAAAGGAAATGCCAATTGCAGCCACTGGCCAGTCCACGACTCAAGAGCCCAGAGTATGCCCCCGACTGCCTTCCACCCCAGAGCCGGTCCCTAAAGGCGTTGATTTATTCCAAGAGGCGGGGGCGGCAGAGTCGGTGGAGCGAACAGAGGGAGACATTGGAGTCGGGGGTTATAGTTATAGCTTCAGCAGCAGTCGGAGCTTGCAACCCGCATCTACCGACATCTCTCCGCCGCAGTCCCCATCACCGTCCTCCTCTTTTCTGTACCACCCCCTCCACGGCCACCAAATGGCAATGGAGCCCCCCAGGACTCGATCGCGTTCGCGGTCTGGATATTACCAGCTGTATAATGGTGGGAATGGAATTGCTGGAAGCGGAGTAATAGGGAGTAACCAGCAGCAGCAGCACAGTGCCGGTGGTTGTGCTCCCCTTGGGGCTCACAGCATCCAAGCAGAGAACCAGCTGCAAACCCCGGGAAGTAACACCTCCACGGGCACTCGGAGGCTTCTTCCTGTTCCCGGAGCTCTCCGCCTCCCAACTGAAGGTAAATTGTTATGTTATGTATATCTCTACCTTGATGTACAGTAACCCACCTTCTGAAATATGGTTAAAATCTCATCTCATTTTCTTAACCGCTCTATACTCCCTAGGGTCGTGGGGGGTGCTGGAGCCTATCCCAGCTGACTTCGGGCCAGAGGAGGGGGGACAGCCTGAATTGGCGGCCAGCCAATCGCGGGGCACATGGAGAAAAACAACCATTCATGCTCAGACTCGTATCTAGAGGCAATTTAGAGTGTCCAATCAGCCTGCCATGCATATCTTTGGAATGTTGGAGGAAACCGGAGTGCCCGGAGAAAATCCACACAGACCCTGGGAGAACATGCAAACTCCACACAGGTGGACGGACCTTTGAATCCAGGTCTCCCAGTGTGAGGCCGACGCGCTAAGAACTCACCAGCCTGGCCATCCATGTTTAAAAACATCAAACAGTTTTTATATATCTGACAAAGATAACATGAACAAACATGAAATGCTGTTTGGTAATTTTATTTATTGAATAAAAAATAATATATGGCCCTGTGTAAGAAAAGTATTCCTCCGCTTAATGAATCACAAATGAATTGCAGCTGATCACTTCTTGCTGTTTTTTTGCAAACTATTTTTTTTTTTACATGGCAATCAAGCTTGATTCCCATCATGTGTGTTTAACTATCAACTATCACTTGAAAATAACCTTTCTGACATCATGAAGTTGTCCAAGAGATTTCAAAAATTCAACAATAAAACAGAGCAAAATACAGTAACAGACTATCAGCTAAGAAATAGTTACACCATTCTTAAAGTATTAAGACACCCAAAAAATAATGATGAGAACCATTAAAACAAAACAACAAATGGAAAAAACATGGAACCATCCTGAATGTTCCAGGAATTGGTGGCACTACAAAAATTACTGTGCACAGCAACTCATCGAAGTCACAAAGGAACCCAGTACAAAGTTTAAAGTGCTTCAGGCCACCCTTGCCTCAGTTAAATGGCATCCATACCAGAGTTCCATGCCGAAAACCACTGCTGACTAAAAATAACAAAGGCTCATTTTACTTTTGGAAAAACAAATCTGTTAAAAAAGATTTTGTGGACTTACTTGATTGACTATTCCTGAACTTTTAGCAGTTTTTGTGTGCGGTTTGGTTTATTTGTCACAATTGTAACATCAAATTTCAGAAAATGAACATTACTCCCACAGTCAAACACGGTAGCGGTAGTGGGACTGTCTGGGGATATGTTGCTTTTAAATAACTTGGAACTGACCTTTCTTACTAATGTTCAACTGCAGCATTGTTGTCCTTTTGCGTTCATACTTCATATTAGACAGCTCTTTTACTAACCATGCTAAAAACATATTTCCTTATCTTCTCCTGAATGTTGCTCTGGAGCTAGTGTTCATGTCACATTAGCTTTGTGGTGGTCGGGTGGTGTATTTGCTGTTTAAAATTATCGAACGTTTTTATTATTGTTGACAAATCTATTTGATGATAATATTATCATTTTATTGCCCTGATATAGTTTTAACCACACTTTATTATTATTATATTTTTTAAAGAACAGCAGTCGTAAGTTGTTGTGAGACTGAATAAAGTAAAGTAGTAAAGGGAGATTCTCAAGGACAACGCGGCACTACCACATTTTGGGGGATTTCATAACTTGGATTCTGTTTTCATAAATTAAATAATTCATTTTTTTTCATTGATTTTTCTGAACCGTTTTATCCTCACTAGGGTCGCGGGGGTTGCTGGAGCCTATCCCAGCCGACTTCGAGTCGCAGGCGGGGGAGACACTGATTCGGTGGCCATCCGATCACAGGGTACAGGGAGACAGACAACCATCCACTCTCACACTCATACCTCGGGGTAATTTAGAGTGTCCAATGTCCGTGTTTGTCCGCCAGATGTCTTACCTAGAGTGCCACCATCTTAACTAGGGCACTACCATCTTATCTAGGGTGCGTCTGTCCTACCCAGTTTAACGTGCACCGACTGGACAGATACGAGCAGATGTTTTCCTAGCATTTACCATGTCAGCGCATCCCAATAGTTGTTAAGGCTGATCAAAGCTCTTGCGGTCGATCGTTAAAATATCAGCCTTGATACCTGAGTAATGTGTGTCTCATGCTATTATCGAAGCCAGAGACTTGGTGACATTTATCATATCATTTGCACCAATAATTTTGAATGAAGAACTCTGTGCTGAAAGTGAGTTGCTGCTGTGAGGCTCCAATGAGAAGACAGTGAAAGAGGACGCAGGACAATTTCAAAATAATATAACAGATACAGAAAATGTAGTTACCTTTTATAACTTGTAACTTGGATCTTGTTTTCATTTTTCGAGCGGTCATTTCCATATTAAAATTTTCCTAACCTGAGAATTCTGTATTTAGAGCCATTCATAAGTGAAGGTACGAATGTATATTGCAATTTTTCATAAGCACAAATTCTCCCACCATCAGGCAGCCCAATGGTTAACCAGGGAATCACATATGCCATGATTAAAAGCTCAAAAAGTGACAGTTGCATGTAACCCCCCCCCTAAAGTCAAGGATTTTCTGTCATAATTTTTGTCACATTTACAGTTCATATAACTAACACAAAAAATGGTAAATTATGTTTTTCACGCCAGGCTTTTTTGGTGGAAAGCTGTGACAAAATGTATAGCAGAGTTGTCCAAAGTACTGCATAATAACATCATTTTCTCAGCTGGTCATTCGATCTGTTTCTGGCAGAGCACATCTTTTCTCTGTCACATTCATCTCTTGGTCGCCTTTAGATCAAGCAACCCTTTCACTGTGCTCCTCGTGCACATTTGTCTAATGGAAAGATCATTTTAATACACTGCTGCTGCAGCATAGGGAGGGACATATCCTTGTGCCACACTTTCAAGCTATGCCCTCTCAACTCTTCAGTCTGCTGCAGAAGTGGAAACATGTTCAATGTTTTGTACTTTCCTCTATCTTGTCGCCAGGCAACCCCCCTATCTTGGAAAAGAAAATCTCTTTTGTTTTGGCTGACCAGCCAGAGTTCCTGTCATCAGTCCAAATAATGGTATAAGACCGCTGTTTATCAGTTTGGGAAAATCACGTAGAAGGCTGTGAATTATCTTAAATGACCCTCATGTCCAAGGTACAAACCTTTATCTGGTTTGGTAAAATACCACTTTGAAGGAGAGAATACCAAAGGTTACTTGAAACCTTTAAGCAAACAGGAAGTTGGAAATACTAAGGTGAATAAATGGGAAGAAACTGCATATGCAGTTCATGGGTTCAATTATTGCACCCAAATAACCTTAGCCAAAAAGAGAGAAGGAAGGGTTGAGTCTGCAACATTGAAGCCGTTCAGATACTATGACTGAAGAGAGTTGAAAATAATTGTCTGGAAGCAAATTGACAAAAAGGATTAGATGGATGGAGACTAGAAACAGGAAGTTGGTGAGTGTAGGCAAAGCATGAATAATTGTTGAGTGGGTCAAGAATTAAGGGTTGTGATTTTCCCATATTACAACATGTAGAAAATTGAAAATGCAAATATTCAGATTTTCACGTGGTATTCAAGTAAACAATTGTAATTTGTGTTTTAGTTTTATAATAAGAATGGAGTACAGAATATCCCAAGAATGTTTACAGTATTCTTTGCCCCTCTATACAATTGTAGTAATTTAATTTCAGCCTGTACTTCGTTATTACCAAATCATATTTTGTTGTAGCCATTGAATACTGGGTAATTTTGCGACTGTACAGTATTCTATTAGCCGATTCCTCTAGGTTTTAAAATTGTATAGTGCTTCTCCACAGGTCCGCCATCCCAGGCAAGACCCCTTAACTGACATATTCAGACTTGTTAGCACTCCGCCACGATGGAAACATCGCATCACCTCTTGAGCGCCATCAATCCGGCGACTGCAAGTTGCCTCACCGATGCTAACAAGAATAAAATGTATCACTTACCTCTCACTGTCTTCTTACTTACCCTCCCTCAGTTCGCCTGTTGAAGGCGGATCCACGCCAAAAATTGTGGGTAATGGATCCGCGTTTGTCAAAAAGATACTAGGAAGCGGGGCTCGGAGTAGTGGTTGTTGTAGCTTAGCAGCAATGGCCGCCTGGCATCCGCTCTTTTGCTTCCTTTCTCTTCGCCGTCTATGGCGTACTTTGGGTGGGTTGGATATCCTCGGAGATCCCGGAGGTCTCCGGATGTTCTTGTGGATATCGAAGGTCCCTTTGTAGTAAGTCGTGAAATTGAGTGTCTTGCCTTTCAACGAACGAACTGGAGAGCAATGAGCCGCTGCGCCTGAGCGCGTCGCCATCTTGAACTCTCATTAGTAGCTGAGCATGTGGATTTTTCTATGAAATTACATCTTCATAAAATTCATGATTGTATATACCAGAAGGAACATACGTCTGAATTTACTTTATTCCGGAAGAAACTTGAGAAATTTGTTAGAGTAACATAATTTACTGAGGACCAAGATTTCAAAAGAGTTGTTCTGCGTTTCATAATCCTGATTTACAGTATGTATTATTGTGAAATGTTTAGTTGTGAACTGGAGTTGATAAGATATCAAAAAATGTGATGTAGGAGGAGAAAGGCAAAAATAGATATTTATAATAAGGCAGCTAAGAGTTAGACAGATGAATTTTTGGGATTTCCGGAAGTTGTCAGGAGTTCTAGAGTTTGCGTTATTAGTCCGGAGTAAACTGATATTCCAAGGAAGTTGGCAGCTCTGCATCTGTCAATTACCTTTTAAGAAAGTGTTTGTAAGGTGATTAATATATCACAAGAGGTGGACACAAATGATGTACAATAGAATAAAGCATATACATGTGGATGCTATGGAAAAAAAAACAGATGGGGTGCATTGGAAGAGAAGGGATGGCGGTTACATGAAGAAATGGTTTTCTATCTGAGAGGCAGGGTTATGAAATCATGAGTGGGGATCTGAGGGTAGAGTAGAGAGCGACAAATAGAAGAAAATATTAGGTAAAGGGATGGAAAAAACTGATGCACTGAGAGACTTACAGGAAATCAATAGGTGTCTAAAAGGAAAGCCGCAACCCTCATCCAGCGTCCCTCATATCCGTCACCTCACTTCATCCTTTTTTTTATTATCTTTTTCCGCCCTGTCCTATACTCTCCCCGCACATTCGGAACTGCACTACTTCTTTCTTACATTTTAATAAGGTATTCCCTAAAATTTGTGGATAATGGTGACCAAACATGGCCATGATAATCGGAAAAACCGCAAAGTAGGATCACTCCTATTATTAATACCATATTACATGTTTGTGCCTATCCAAAAATACAAGTATACAAGTACAATTATCAAGAAGTGTATTAATTAAATATCACTAGTTATAGGCATATGAAAAGACTGTAATGTACTAATAATCATTCCTCACTCATTCATCTTCCATACCACTCATCCTCGAAATGGTTGCAGTTACAGGCATATGAAAAGACTGCAATTTAAATATAATCTGTAAATAAAACAAAATGTAAATCCTTTTAATAGTGTTCACAGTGAAAATAGTTCCTCTGCTTGATTTAAAAAAAAAAAGGTTATTGGAGGGCTTTGATCCAAATCCTGTTCGTCGGATTTGAGAGGTATTGGATCATCGATGGAAGAACCGCCATAGGGGCAGAGGAGGAGCTATTTGGAGCACAAGGAAGATGGTGGTGTGGAGTTGTTTCTTTTTCTGTACCAATATGCTTTTGTACAGGCATGCCATTGTCAAGATGATTGCCAAATTCAATGGCTCCGACCATGTTGTCAGCAATCTCCTGGACCCGTTGTTGCAAACTGTGTGCCATATTGAAGATCTCCTGCATATTTCTTAAAGTCAGACTATGTTCTTCATCCTCATCGTTGTCCGCTGCCTCTTCTCCCTCACTCCTCGATGGCATTATTTTGACGAGGTCCTCATCAGTTGGGAGGGTTGAGTGGCTCTAGAAGAGTGTTGATCTCCTCCCCTGTCATGTTGTCAAGCTAGGTTGGCTACCAACTGAGCTAGATTCCTGGCCTTATTTATGACATACATCCCTCATATTCCTGGTTCATGTTTTTTATTCCTAGTGGTTATCGCTCGTTCGATGTCCTTGGAAGATGATAACGTTGCCGCTTTCCGAATACTCACTTCTTCTTTCTTGATATAACCCACGGTAGAATCATTTGTGCTGTAATACCGTGCTATATGGGCATACTTATTGCCCACCTTCAATATCTAGCAACGTCCCTTTTTCGGTCACTGCCAGTACAAATAGGAGGCATTTTCAAAGGCGATTCAAAACCCAAACAAAGTTGGAATAAAGTCAGTGTAGTTTTCCTCTATGTGGTATGTGCGCGATGCTTCTGAATTTTCCCACCTTGCCAAGGGTTCTTACTTGTGTCTCATATTATTTCACTGTATGCTCACCAAAGCCTTAGAGAAAGAAGCTCATGTGTGGTGTTTGCTATCAGTGTTGATCCGACGGGAAATGATGTCATTCAAACATTTGACAACTGTTCTAAAATTTGAATTGTGCTCCCAAGAGTAACAATCAGTGAATGACTGGACTCTGAGTCTCTGTTTAAATTAGCAGACAATGTGCAATGAGTGTATATTAATGAGGGAGAGCACCGTTTTTGATCGTTGTGATTGATAAATGGTGTTCTGCACATGCATAGACTCATCCTGCAAATACTTTACCAGTCCTCTTGGCCCAGGTCATCCAAATGAAAATAACTATATACAGGGGTACCTCTACATACACATATTGCAGGTTATGAAACTATTTGATGTGCAAATTACTGTTCCAATATAGGAAAACAAGATCCACGTTACAAAATCCCCCAAAGGTGCTTGACAATATCCCTACACTCCACTGGCCTACCATTGGCTGTCTAATAACAACTCTCTTTCGATCGCTGGAATTCTAACAGGGTTTTTTTTGTTGTTGTTGTTTTTTGAGTGTGGTTAAAGTAACTCTGTTCTTTATTTAAAATTACTGATGCAAAACGAGCCCTTTTATACATCCATGACTGATATTACACGCCAATACGGCCGTAACCCACCTACCTTTGCTACGATATTGAAGTATGAGAAAGTATACATTTCGAACCAATTAATTTTGCAAGTTGGGGTACCGCTGTAACTGGTTTCTCATTATCTGAGCTGCTTTATACTCATTAGGATCACGGGGAATGCTGAAGCCTATCCCAGCTGACTCCGGGCCAGAGGCGGGGGACACCCTGAATCGGTGGCCAGCCGATCGTATGGCACAAAAACGGACAACCATGCACACTCACACCCATACCTAGGGGCAATTTAGGGTGCCCAATCAGCCTACCATGCAAGTTTTTGTAATTTGGGAGGAAACCGGAGTACCCAGATGAAACCAACGCAGGCTCGGGGAGAAAATGCAAACTCCACACAGGAGGACGTGACCTAGATTTGAATCCAGGACCCCAGAGCTATGAGGCCGATGCGCTCACCACTCGTGCCACTGGCCCGCTCTGTAAATGTTTTCCTCAATACTATTGTTATCTTTACTCTCTTCTGCCTTTTTCCATTCTTTTACCTTTTCTGCCACTGGGAGTGGTGTAAAGAAGGAAAGGCTCTTTTAACGACCAAAGAATTCAGTGGTTCAAACTTCAGTCTTTCTGCCTCTTATACTTGTCAAATTTTGATTTTCTTCAAAAGGAAACAATAAAAACACATGCAGATGAACTCTTGTTGAGTATAAAATTGTCTTTTCAGATGGCATTTTTCTATATATTCCTATTTTAGTTCAATGTTTTTAGCTTCTACAAGGTAGTCTTGTTTGGAGTGCTCTTGGTCGTGCTTACCCATGGATTGTGTACCAATGCCACCGTTTATGTGAAGGCATTCCCATCTAAAGCCTTGCTCATAACAAAGGCAAAAACAAAAGACAGATTAAAAAACAGAGAGGACAATAAAAATCAGAAAGGATTATGGAAAAACAAACAAATAAAAGTCTCAGCCATGATGCAACTGGCGGTATCATCGAAAAACTCCACTAATCTGAGATTACCAAATTGATTTTGCATGTGTGTGTGTGCATTGATAGTGTCTCTGATCTTGATCACGACTGTACCCTATGTGTTTTGATTATTTCTGTGCAGTACTTCTAGTTCTAGTGCTCTTCGTAGTGTTTACCCTTGAACTGTGTACCAATCCTTACTGTTCATGTTGAGGGCATTCCCATCTAAAGATTTGCTCACGACAAAGGCAAAAACAAAAGCCAGAATAAACAAATGGGGAAGACAATAAAAAGACGAAAGGATCGTGGAAAAATAAACAAGTAAAAGTCTGCAATGATGCAACTGGCGGTATCATCAGAAAGCTCCTCTAATCTGAGATTACTACGTTAATTTTGCATGAGTGTGTGCATCTGTAGTGTCCCTGATCTTGGAAACGACTGTACCATATGTGTTTTGATTTTTTTCTGTGCAGGACAAATGTTCTACATGCACAAACAAATTGCTCCCCCCCATGACGTATGATTCTCATGCTGCATGAGAAAAACAAAAGGATTAAATGTTCAATTGTAGATGGTGATAAACAAAAGTATTTGGTTTTGACTATACTATCATGTTCCAAGAACGCTGTCTGAGTCATGTTCATTTTGTTTTTCTTCTTCCTAAGAACAGGTTCTGTCTGTGCATACAAACTCACCTTTACCTTGAAATTTTGTCGTCACTACTGCTTTGTCTAACACTGTTTTTTGTTTATCTTCACTTTTTGTAGGGGCTTTAGGTGGGTCTTACCATTGCCACCCTGAGCATGCATACAGGGAGAGTGACAAGGTAAGGTAGCATTTTATTTTGTGTCACTGAAAATGTATGCAAGATATTCTATTTATTCTAATAACTGCGAACCATGTTTTATTTAAACATGTTTAATAGAGTGAATCTTTTTTTTTTTTTTGTTAAGCACAATGTTACAAGGATTTTCATCTCTCACGCATTAAAGGTGTTTAAATAAAACGACCATTGTGATGGTGTAAAACTAAAATGGTTTCGGGATCTTAAAACTGTCCCATTTACATTTGATCCACTACTTTTAAGTGGTAGAATTTGCAATATAGCAGGTTCTTCAAATATTTTACTCTATCAGACTCAATATTGAATGCCAGAGTCCGCCTCAGAGGACATAAAGTGAGCGATTTTTTCCTCACTAAAATATTCTTAATTTGCTGAATTATTGACAGATTTAGATACAAGATGGTTCATCACAAAACAATAATACCTTGAGGGACAATCCGGCGGCTGGGTGGTTAACACGTAAGGCTCAAAAGTCTGGGGTTCTGGGCTTGAATCCAGGTTGGTCCACCTGTGGGGAGTTTGCATGTGCTCTCTGGGCCTGTGTGGGTTTTCTCCGGGTACTCCGGCTGCCTCCTACATTCCAAAAACATGCATGGGTGTCCCCCGCCTCTGGCCTGGAGTCACCTGAGATAGGCTCCAGCACCCCCGTGACCAATTGAGGATAAAGCGGATCAGATGTCTTTTTCCGATGCTTGCTTTGCTTTCAGGTCAATGTAGAATCCGCAGTTTTTTTTCGCAGATTATTGACTCGTTCGTGTCAAATCCAGTTTCATTACAATTTAGTGGAGGGACAGGTGGTTTCATGCGGAGGAAGGTGTTGCAAAGAGTATGGGAGGGTGGTCCAATGAGGCCAAATGCAGTGATATGATTTCACATCCAGCTGTGGGGTTTACTTGAAAACGAAGAAGAGAACAGTGGCAGATTAATTAAAATTAGCTTTCATATCTTGTTAATAGAAAGAGAACAAGTGGGGGAGGGGGTCGGTATTCATGGAAGCATGCCTGTTATTCAGTAAATCATTCTGTTCAACCAAATGACCACATTAGTTCTGTATACTCTACACCTACAATTTTAGGTAAACAAAGTAAAGGTGCGTCTCCACCAAACTTTTTTGAAGCTCAGAATTTACAGCCAGGTCTCAACAGCTGCCTGCCACAGATTGTCCATGAGTACAAGTGTAGACAGAGACAAGCAAGACATAGCAGGGTGTGTCTGTTCTCATGCTTCAGGATATCTTTCTGGCCTAGAGTTTGCTCTGTACTGAACATGAACAGAGCAAAAAGAGGCAAGGGAGCATGTGTGGTCCTCGCACAGCAGAATGTGCTGTATTATCACTTCGTGTGCAGTTCACAGTGTTTCCAAGCTGTGCTGGAAGGCACTGCATGTGTTCATTTTCTGTCAGCATGGTTTTTGTTTCGTCTTCTTTTTTTTTGCCAGTATCCTGGCATTTTGCTTTTAGTGCAAACATGTTTGTACCAGACGTGTGTGTTCTGGTCCAACAGAAGGCAACATAAAGCTATATTGCTGGAGGATACATGCTAGCACAAACACAAACCCTCTTTTGTTTGAGAAACCTTCCTTCTCCCTCACATGGGTGGACAGAACCATCAAACTATAATACTATTGGGCAATACTGTGTGAGGGAGGTGGGGGAGATATCTAAAATGTTGTGTCTTCTTAAATTTTAGGCTGTAGTCGTGGACAGGAAAAGGGGGGGGGGGGTTGGGGGGTTAAATGGAGACTGACAAGTATTTGAGTTTATCTGATGTTATTGTGGTTGGTGTTGGTGAAATGGAGTTTGGTAGTAAATGCGGAAGCGATTATATGTATGTGTCAGACTTGGGATAGAAAAAGCTTGCTTAGATATTAAAATGCGCACAGTAGATGTCCATGTACTTTTGAGGTGGAGAGAGCTTGGAAAGGGGATTTAGAGTGTTGCCTTGCAAAAGAGGGGGTTATTAAGATGCACACAGGTTTTTGGGGAATGGATCCTGGTGCCTAATCTTCTGGGTTAAACAAAAAGTAAGTTCAGAAAAATGCCAGTTAATAATTTCAAGGTACAGTGGTACATTTGTAAACGAGCAGCTCTAACTATGAGATGCTCGAGATACGAGGAAAATTTCTAGCAAATAATTTGCTCTAGATACGAGAAACATTTCGAGATGCGAGAAAGCCAGGTGGCCATGACATGAGAGGCTGTTTATCATTGTAGCGTCTTTTTTGTCGCATATCTTTCGTGTATAACAGATATCTACGAGCACTGAATGACTTCTTCACACAAGTTTCTCCTACACATGCACCAGAAAACGCACAATGCGCATGCGCGGGCAAAAAGAGGACTTTCTGGGTAATGAAGTATACTCATGTACACAACACCGATAGCCAATGGCACCCTTTCTCAGAATAAAACTTCATTACCCACAATCAATACGTGGGTAGGCCGAGCTGTTACATTTCCTGTTTTTCCTTCCTTAGCCTGTTAGCTCCCGCGATCGCTCATTCAAGACTTCTTCTCGTTGGCAATTGGTCGTGTGTTATCCTATTGTGAGGACATTTGTGTGCATCACTTTCGGAATATTTTGAAGGGAATACAACAGCAAACAGCCCATCGATAGCGAAGGTGAGGGTGGAGGCGTGGCAAACAGCTAAACCGGCCATAGGGTAAATTTTTTATAAGCAAAATTAGAATTCAGTTTTTGGTAAATTTACATTATACGTATGTTTGAGTGTGTCTGTATATATTAATCCAAGTTAATTTAAATTTGTTTGTTCGGTTACGAGTGTGTTGCGGTGGCTTAAGTCCCCCTGACCACAGACAAAAGCTGCTTGGTTAAAGTAGGTGCAATTCTTCCTTGTTAAAAATGTCTGCTAGAAGATGCCCTTCTTATTACAGTAAATTTATAAGAGCACCACCCACAAATTCAAGGTAAATTAAATTAATATATTACTGTGATGGTGCCTTGACATTGTTTGCAACAAGCTACAAGAATTAGTGTGTGTACAATTAATGAAAAATACTCGCACAAACTTGCTACTTTGGAAGATTTTATGGCAAACTAGTGAAAGGGCAAAAAAGTTGCTTCTATAAACGTACTTCTGTGATGCAAGTAAATTTTGTGAGTTTCACATTGCATGGACATTCCTGTTTTGTCCAGAATTTGGTTAGATTGTTGTGGGTTGGAAGTTATACTTGGTACAGAACACAAATAACTTAATTATAATTATAAGTACTTTTGACAGACAACAGAATTAAAGGTTTTTCTGTGGCACATGAAGGTTTTGGCATACCCAGGGAACTCAAACTTTTTGGATGCTACTGTACGTAATTGCTGTTGTGAAAGTTTTTTTCTTCATTGAGGGAGTCTCCTTTATTTAGATTTTATTTGTAAGCAAATGTATATTAAAGGGGACGAGATTTGACTATCATGAAGGAACTGCTAGCTTTGGACCAAATATTCAGGATACAAAAGCGTTTAATGTTAAACTTTGTGTTCCAAAATACAAAAAAAAGTCCAAGTTGCGAAATCAAACATTGCCAAAACCTAAATACATTTCCTCTATTTGTTATTTTATTTTGAAATTGGCGACGCAGAGATGCTTTCCCATCTCCTTACATTTCGCTGCGAGCTTAACACGTTAGCCGGGCCCAAAAATGGTGTGCTCCAGACGGATATTAGTGGTAAAATGAGTGGGACAATCCAGACAAAAGCCCTCTTTTCTGGACACTTTTCTTTTCTTTCTTTACTTTCCACCCTCCTGTGTCACGTTGTTGTTACTTGAGCTTTTCTGAGTGTCTGCCCGGTCAATACTAATTACACTACATATGGGGTGCCGATTCTCTGAGCCATCCGTCGGCCTCAATTTTTCGCCGCCCTCCCCACTAGACCCCAGAGATAGATTGGCACTGCTGAGCTGCCATTTGAGGCATCTTTTTACGGGACTATGGCTGATCAGCTTTTGCCCATGAGTACAGACGCTCCCCACCTTAGGAACGAGTTACATTCCCGAACGATCGTTCGTAAGGTAAATTTGTTCGTAAGTTGCTTCAGTGCTATATTTTGTATTATAATTTATGTTTAAGGCCTATATAAGTATATTGAAGGTTTATATAAATATGTTTTGGCTTGTATAAGTAACCTGTATTGGTTTGTACTGAAAAAAAACATTAAATAAAATAGAGAGAATACGTACAGTACTGTACTACGTATGTGAAAGAGAGACAGTATGTACATGTATGTAATAAGATAAATAAAATGAAGTTTAACTTACTTTTGGAAGATGTACTCGATGCTTAAGGAGATGAAGAGGAGGAGGAAGAGAAGGATTTTATATCATGAGAAGGTCTTCGTTGTCGCTGTAATGGGCTTCAAAAGTTTCTTCCTCCTCCTCGATACCCGCAATACAAAATCCAACTTACAGCATTTCTTTCCGAACATTTTTTGACATATGCCATATGCGCAGACATGTTCGTTCGTATGTACCGTTGTTCGTAACTCGAATGTTCGTAAGTAGGGGAGCGACTGATCATATTATATTCAAATTGTCTGTCAACTTCCTTTCATTGCTTTCCTCCTTGTTGCACTGCTTCCAGATGTGTGTTTTCATATTGAAGCATTTAATCAATCGCATTTCAGCCATTTGTTGCTGCCAGGGTCAGAAATCTGCCTCAAGGCCTTCACAATCAGTTCTGCAGGCTCTGCTGCATTAAACAAGCGTTGAAAACAGTATTGCTTTAACCAATCAGAATTAGATTCGGTGACACCAAGGCCTTCTCACAGGCCTAGGAATACGTCATTGCCTTCTCTCGCAGGCGTAGGTATGTCATCGATTTGACCAACTATGATTGGCTAGTGATAGAGCGGACTAGCCAATTTTTTTGTTAGGTTTCAGTGTTCTGGCGTCGGCTATGGGTGACTAGAACACGGCGATAAAACAATAACGACAATTATAGTGAAATAATTTTTGTAAACAATATTAATAAAAATTTTGATTAAAAATTTGATAACTCAAGACTTTTTAATCAAGCGGAGAGGAACAATTTTCACTGAGTACAGTATTTAAAGTAGTTACATTTTTAAATATATACATTATATTTAAATATTATTACATTACCTTCTTTTGACATGCTTGTAGCTGTAATATTTAATAAATATAAATTTTTTGAAAAGTGTACTTTTTTCTGTATAGGCACAAAAATATGTACTTTGGTAGTTATAATAGGGTTGATCCTACTTCACCACCCAGCTGGTCAGCACAGGCTTTGAGCACCTTCCCAGGTAGTACGTCTGGGCCAGCAGCCTTCCTTTTGTTTACAGACCGCATTACCAGTCTCACTTCATGTTCCTGAAGCTTCCGTGTTCTGCTGCAGGGTGGTAGCGGGGGTGTTGAGACTGGGTCTGATTTGTCAGTCTCAAAGCGGGCAAAGAAACGGTTCAGTTTCTCAGCTAGTGAGGAATCAGCGTTAACAGACACATTATTGTCATTGTCATTGGTAATATGTCATATTCCCTGCCATATCTTCTTTGGGTTATTTCCTGTGAAGTGCTCCTCAATTTTCCTTGTATATGCTGCCTTGGCCTTTTTAATGCCTCTCTTCAGCTCTGCTTTAGCAGTGCTGTATTGTACCTTGTCCCCTGACCTGAAGGCGGTGTTTTGGCATTTGATGAGTGCCTGTGTATCATTGGTCATCCATGGTTTTTGGTTAGGAAAAACCTGTATCCGTTTATTAACAGTGACGTTGTCCATGCAGTTTTTGATGTAGGAAAGTACAATGTCTGTGTAGTCCTGGAGGTTGTGGTGTTCAAAAAGTTCCCAGTTGGTGCAGGAAAAACAGTCCTGCAGCTGAGAAAGGGCGTTCTCGGGCAAACTTTTTACAATAAGAGATGTGACTCACAGTTGATTGGAGAGCACTGACTAAACATTTTTGTATTTCAACCCGGATGACTACTCGTGTGTATTTGAGTCAGATTTGTTTCATACTGTTTTTTTCCAACTCTTTCTTAAAGTAGAGTCAACCGGTAGTGGGCGTGGATGAATGACTCCCTTATGGGCCCGCTAGAGCTTGTCTTGCCTTTCCTCATTTCCTCACTTTGAGAGGAAGTGACTTTGAGCCCCGGGGACCTCTAACCACCATGTTGTAATGTGCTACCAGTCTCACTCACCAACAGTTTGCACATACAGGAAATGCCCTATGTCACAACGATGCTTCCGTATCTTAAGAAATTATATGAATTGTTGGTTTCAGGTATGGCAGAACACAGTGAAAAAAGTTTTGATTTGTTTCAGCACTATAAGTCTCACTATAAGTGGCAGGGCCTTTCTCTCACCCTTCTCTTCCTTCCCCACTCTCCTTAACTTTTCTACCCCTCCTTCTACAGAGTGAGGAAAGCCCCAGTCCAAAGCGCCAGCGCCTGTCCGGTCATGCTGTCTTGGAGCAGCTAACTTCTTCCGCCCCACCGCCATCCACCCCTTCACCCCCCATTCGCCCATGGGAGTTGGGGCCTCCAAGCAGGCGATCGTCCCAGCACCTCCACACACACTACCATCAAGAAAGATCACTCACACCCGCTCGCCATCGACGCAGGTACAGACTTTACAAATTAAAGGGTTTTAGTTTTATATGTGCATTTACCATTAACCTTGTACTTTTATGAATACAATTTTCATTAATTCATTGATTTTCTGAACTGGAGGGGCGCAAACCAGACACACATGTGGTGTGTGTGCGCATGCATGTGCGTGTTACCTCTGCTGAAGCTCTGAGATTGACTTGCAAAACCTTGGTGTTTAGAAACATGGTTCAAGCCACTGGACTATGAGCTGTAACTCTTCACCCTTGATGTCCATTGCAGCCCCCCACTTAGGCGTCAGCGTGGCCGTCTGACCAGAACTGCACGCCACTTGCCTCCTCCTCATCATCCCACGACTCAGGGCCCTACACACCACTCATTACCATCGGATCGCCAGGATGAAAACTTTCCCCGCAATCCACATTCGTCGACGCACCAGACGTATACAACGCACACTTACAGTCAACCCTCCACACATGGAAGTGGCGGTTCAGAGGATCCCCGAGCTTTTCATCCCCCTACATTGTCGCCCCGTCTACTGCACCAAGCTGCACATCATCACCACCACCATCGCCATCTCCCTCAGCCACAACAGCACCATTCAGCATCCCAACAAGGGTCAATGGTCATTGACTTACATGAACAGGTATGCTTCAAAACGTTTTTCTTTTTTTTTATCTGTTGTGTGTTTTACAATTTATATTGCTCATTTCCAGCTTCAGCAGGGCAGCAGCATACCAGTCTCTTACACTGTGAACCCAGTTGCGCCTCATGGTCTTTCAGCACCGCTGTGTAACGGGCAGCACCTTCCCCCTAACTGTTCGTCACAAGTTCCAACCTGCAGTGTGATGTTCAGCACTGGACAACACTTCCACCCGGTGAGAGGACAGTTCTCTGTGGGTGAATTCATTGCAGAACTTTTGCCCTTACAAACTTCCAAAAGGAAAATCATATCTCGTTTAATGATGCCTCCTTGTGCCAAGAAGTGGTATATCAGGGTCAAACATTGACGCTTCTTTTTTTTTTTTCTTTCCTATTTTCAGATGCTACAAGCATGTTCAATGCAACATTTGCCAGTGCCCTATGCCTTTCCTTCTCTGCTGTCAGGCGATCCTCAGTTCCTCCTATCCGCTTCGCCCCATCTTGGTCATCACGCGCCGCACCTTCACCCACACAACCAGTTCTTGCCATTCCACACACAGCAACCACGATCAGTAATGCTTGTTCTTTGTTCTCACATTTGTGATTTATTGGTAAACAACTGTCTGATAAATATCCATCGTTTGGGTTTTTTGTCCCCCAGCCTTTACAGCGAATTGAAAATGATGTTGAACTTCTTGGAGATCAGCTTTCAGTTGGTGGAGCCTTTGGCTATGGCCATCACTACCATCATCACCACCAGCCCCCCTCCACTCTTCCGCCCTCCACACCCCTTCAGTTTCTTTCACACCATGATCCGCTGTCACAAGACCTTTTCACAATGGTGAGTACATTTATCTAGCACTTTCATTTTGACACAAATTAGGAGTTTAGTAATGTTTATGATTAACACATTTTCTGGCTCCTTTCTTAAACAGCCCTATCCCCACTTCATGCCACGACGATTCACCAGCCGGCGCTACTCGGCTCGTTCCCAGCAGGCTGTGCCTCCTTCTAGCTACCACCCGAGCTTCCTGCCCTACTTTCTGTATGTATTTTTAAGCTCCGCTTGAATGAAAAGGCGTGAGGGGAAACTTTAAACTTTTGCTTTTCTTATAACAGATCCATGCTCCCTGTCCCACCAAATGTAGCTCCAGCAATCAGTCTGGAGCTTGACGTCGATGACGGCGAGGTGGAGAACTATGAGGTAGTTTGTGTTATAATAAAATTGTTTCCAACATCCTCTTGCAGTTGCGCTTGCAGTTATAAAGATTTTGTCATGAAAGTCCGTTCTAACCGTTGTGAAACCACCAGGCCTTGCTGAACCTCGCAGAGCGTCTCGGAGAGGCTAAGCCCCGTGGCCTAACGAAGGCAGATATAGAACAGCTTCCATCGTACAGGTTCAACCCAAATAACCACCAGTCTGAGCAAACAATGTGAGTATTTAAAAAGTCAGGCTCTTGTCTTGAAGTGGTGCTTTGACATTTTGCTGAACTTGTCCCAAATATTTTGGAGAGAAACAAATGCTGAAAATATTGAATGCATTACCTGTCATAAACAGCAATAGATGGTCCATCCATTTGAACTGGAACTCTTATGTATACTTTCTGTAAATGTATATTTTTCTTGGTTATTGTGCTTGAAGTTAAAAATATCTGTTCAATCAATTAATCATTATTCAATGTCTTAGGTGTGTGGTCTGCATGTGTGACTTTGAGTCCCGCCAGCTCTTAAGGGTTCTCCCTTGCAATCATGAGTTCCATGCCAAATGTGTAGACAAATGGCTAAAGGTGAGTAGATTTTTCCTATGTTGTACAAGCTTGTTTGTCAAGTCATAAAAATAGACACGAGACACAGACAATTAGATCAATACAAATTATATTGAACATAATTTATAACTGGTCCAACATTCAAGGCATTGGGCATGAGTAGGGTTTAGATCAAGGGTGCTCAAACTGTCTTTGTGCATGATCTATTTTTCAAGGAACCAACCTCCCGCGATATCCCTTTTTTTTCCAGAACACAACAAAACCCAGCAGTTATGTACTACCGTATTTACTCGCATATAAGCCACACCCCTAAAATTGTCATTATTTTTTTGTCTGACAAAAGCGGGTTGTATGTGAATGTGAAATGATCAGGACAAAAAGATTTACCCATACATTTATTTACTCTTAAACTCATGTGTATGCTGGTTACATAATTGGATATCTAACGTTGCTTCAGTATTTACGTGCATATGTGTTAACACATTGGCACAAGAGAGATAGTGTGTTCATTCTCTTAAAAATTCTCTATGGGCAATTTGGAATGTTCAACAAGCTACCCTGCGTAATTCTGAGATATGGGAGGAAAGATGCAAACTCCATACAATGAGGACCAATCCAGGATCAAACCTTCAACCCCAGAACTGTGAGGCCGACATGCTAACCACTTGGCCGCCAAATGCAAAAGCAATACTTTGATAATCAGCTAATATTGGCAGTTTTTCTTATTAACCTGGTGCCCCTTCACCTTGATCAGCTGCTGGGAAGACACTGAGTCATAGCAGACAACAGAGTGTGATAAAACTAGTACTTTGATGCTAGCCGATTTCATCTTTTTCTGACCAGATGCGTACACACCCTCATTACTTGATTTTGTGTTGTCTCCAGGCTAATCGCACTTGCCCTATCTGTCGAGCTGATGCGTCTGAGGTCCAACGAGATTCTGAGTGACAGACTCTTGATTTCAATTTGGATGTCCCAGGCATCTGCAGAACTTCTCTTGAGTCAAAAATGGGACCAGTATTCTTTCACTGCACATCCAAAAGAACTCTTAGCGGGACATCCTTCTGAATATTGCTTCAAAGTAGGAATAATAAGGCCCTTGCACTGCCCTATGTGCACTCTTCACTAAAAATGGCCTTTGAAACGCACACAGCACAGAAATAGCATTTGAAAACAAGCTTGTTGCAAAAAACTTTTCAGGATGAATTTCGGTCCAAAGATTTTGTTTTTCTGATGAATTGTTTGTTTTTCACACGTTACTATTCCCACTTTGAGTAGCACAGACTGTCCTCTTGATTTATTGCGATTTGCATAATCAGTTCATCCAAGTGTTTTTCAGCATTCCTTTGTGCAAGATAAGGCTGTTTGGTTGGAAAATATATAGTTTACACTTTGATTTGACTCTAAACAAATGGTCTTTGTAAACAGTTATCCACAGTATAATCTCTTCAACATCCAACCAATGCACGATATCATACCTGTCAACTTTGTATACGTTTTTGGATCTTTTCACATTGTGTACAACTTTTGAAGGGGATTTTTTTTAAGTTTTTTTTTTTTTTAAACCGATCTTTTTTATTTATTTATTTTAATCCGTTTCGGCTCTAATCCGGATCATCTCTGTCACTGGTAGCAGATGAAAACTTCGCCGACTGCTAATTGTCATGCTATAAGCATGATATGCGCATGGGCATTCCCCTTTTAAATATGCCTTTTCACTATATAAATAGAGCGTGTTAGCAAGCAATGTACTCAGACAGTCAAGCTGTCAGCATCATACAGCAACATTTACAGAATCTTGAATTTAGTGCATACAAAAGGCGCACTGATTGGGCACCCCATCCACTTTAGGAAAAATGTTAAGACTTAGGTGCGTTCTTTGTGAGTAAATATGTGCCGCGTCGCATTTGTACTGTTTATTATCGCTTAGTAAGGGGAGTTGCAATCATTACTAAGGGGAGCAGATGGTCGAGGTTGACAGGTTCGTGACATGCTTTCTGTGAGGCTTATGCCATAATGGATGGGTAGGGAACCTATGGCTCAGGGGGCATTGGTGGCTCTATGATGGGTGCTTATGGCTCTCCACTAACCTGTGAGGTAAAATATGGAAACCTCTAGTAACAGAGCTCACCAATAGGAGCGTCATGTCGGCACTGTGACGCTGACATACCTCTGGTAATGCTTCAATCTTTTTTTTTTTTTTTTTCATTAGACTCTTCTGGATTCATACTGTCATTGACACTCCAGGATTAGCAACAGTGTAACAATACATTTGTCAAAAGAATTCCGAGACTTGTTTGGACTTTTAAAGTGGTAAAATTACAATAACAAAATCATACATTTTGATGTATTTTTACTTTTAAATTCTGAGTATGAGTCTCAATTGATAAAATGTTTAAATAGGAATTGTTTATGGCTCTCTCTGTCAAAAAGGTTCCCATCCCCTGCCATGATGTAGCTTATATTCATCTTGGACACAGGCAAGGTTTTCTAATGTAATTCACCAATATCACATTTGGCCATTCATCCCTGATATGGCAATCAAATGTGCTTTACAAAAACACTAACAGTGAAGTCTGTTTCGTTTGGTTAGGAAAAAATATATAAGGACCACCTCTGTCATCACACTGTTGTTTTATAGCTAATTTGGGGTTCCCAGAACATGAGTTTTGTTTTATATTTATCTTTTGAACATGATCCACTTTTCTTCATCATTAATGTTAAATCCAGAGATAATGAAATCTTTATTTTTATTATTGGCTCAAAGGTAAAGGGGGCAGTGTGTCTTTGATTTGTTTTCTGTTGGTTGATATTGTAGCAATTACCTCAGTCCCAATATTTATGGATTTCCAGAAAATAGTAAAACGGTATGGGTTAGTGCATTTTGCTTACTTTCTCCATATAAGTTGTTTTATTTTACTAAGAAACACTATTAATAATAGTGTCATGTAGTTACATTATGTACAATAAGTATCTGTAACCAAAATCACGTGAAGGTCTGTAATGTTTTTTTAACAAAAATTTGTACATTTTGTATGAGAGTTATTACTACTAGTTATACTTTATAAAGTAGTGCAATTGTTTCCTTAATCCTCTACCCCGCCTTTTGTATTAAAAACTTTTGATAATAAATGTATAAGATGATATTATCTTCTGAAATTGTTATTATTCATTTAAAATGTGTTTTCACTAAAATACTTACTATTATCGAAAAATGCTAAGTATAACACGCTTCTGTCAAAAAATACAAAGGTAATTTATTTTATTATCGTTACTTATATCAAAACGACTGATACATGTTATTTTGGTTTTATTGAGTGAATTATTCTACAATGCGTATATTATTTTTTTGTATCGTACACCGCGATTGATTCAATCAAGCGGTCGGTTTCGTGAACGTAAATAAATGACCAAAGCTGCCTAAATTAATTGGTTTTAAGGTTTGACAGAAGCCAAGTCGAATTCAAAATGAAATAAAAATCGAAACAAATAACCACTGTAAGGATTTATGGATGATTTGTTCAAAATGACGGAGACCAAAACAAAGATGATCTACGAGGATGATGCTGCGTCTACAGGCTCATTCTCAGTTAGACTATTTTTATGACGAAATAAAGCTGAAATCATGCCAAATTTGATTTTTAAAAATTTAACCAAATACACACTTTACATGCTCTGAACGTGTCAAATTACGACGATGTTAACATTTTATTATTGCTGTATCTCTTTTGACTGTTTCGGACAAGCACGCTAGACAGTGACGTCAAATGAAGGCGACTCCTCAGTAATTACAACGACAAAAAGGTAGCGACATTTCCGTCTAAAAAGGTCGACACTGCAAACCTGTTTTTATTTTGTGGTAAAGGTAAGCCGCATGCACGCATAATTTATTTAAAAAATATTCTAGTGGTGCGTAACTGTTTCGAATCAGCTTCACCAAAAGAACAGGGATCACAATTTTCCAACTAAGTAGCAACCGCAAGTGCTAAAACGTTAGCCTAGCAAGTTTGGACAAATGCTGTTGTTTGTTTGATCTATGCCTTGGATTAGATCATCCCGTACGCAACTATTGATGTTTTGAATTCCAAAATAGTTATGTTACCAACTACTGCCTTTGGTTTAAAGGAGGAAGAGTTTTCAAACACAGGTGGTACCTTCGGTCCTTGAGACGTAATAGCATGGCGGCGAGATGGGACGAGCACCAGGCTTATGATGAGCTTCTGCACTGGGACAATCTTATCCAACAAGGCCACAGGTTACTACCACATGAATTCGACAGGTAAATTAAATTTGTCTCCCTGATTTTTGCCAATGCAACAAACGATTGTTCACCATGTATCATCTCGATTTAAGTGATGTAAGGGGGATAACGAAGATCGACATATTGCATTTTTTTTTTTACTGTACACTGTTATAAAAGGCCTTGAGCGCCAAAAATAAACGATTTTAAAATTAATAATTTTACTCTGAAACCTAAAACGTGCTACTTTGATTATATAAACCTATTCAATACAATTTGTATCGGGAAAAAACATCCAAATTGACCAAATTTGTGACAATGAGGATGAATGCTTGTGGTAAATTTTAAGATCTAGATTATATCTATGTAATTAGCCGTTTCATATTTAACCTATGTGGACACCACTTTTGGTTGTCAAAGACTGCAATTTTGGACTACGAGGGCCTGGCGTCCACTTCTGATCTGGACATAATTTTTCTCACAAACTACATCATGTAATAAGATAATTAGTTTTTCCACTCATCAGGTCCCAATTAGCCTAAATATCAAAGAGAAAATAAAAATGCATGCCTTCCAAGAGTCTGGGTCTTAGGAGGTTAATCAGGCAATAACAATTTAAAATAAACAATTCTTTGACGACAAGCGGCAGTCAAAAGAGAGTTGTCGTTTTTGTCCCCAAGTGGAAGTAATGCAGGCATGTTACTGGGAAAATTTCAAAATAAATTAACAGATACAGGAAATGCATTTACGTTTTAGTAGATTTCATAACTTGTTTGTTTTCGTAGGATGGGATTCTCATTTGCGTATTAAATTGTAACATATTCTGAACATTTCATACCTTGAGGCATTCGTTAGTAGAGGTATGACTGTAGAGTGGTACCTCAAGATATGAGCTTAATTCGTTCCGGGACTGAGCTCGTATGTCGATTTACTCGTAACTCAAACTGACGTTTCCCATACAAATGAACGAAAACCAAATTAATTCGTTCCAACCCTGTGAAAAAACACCAAATGCAGGGTATAGCATTGGAAAAACATTTTTACATGTTCTAATTCGCCACCTATTAACAAAGTAACAAATACCCAGTGATTTAATAGTACTAAAGTGTGTTGAATAGTACTAAAATTAGACAGATTTCGTGGAGGAGAGGGATGGGGGGGGGGGGGGGGGGTTGTCTTTTAGCTTTCCAACAACACGCTCGTGACATAGCATAAACAAATTTATATGAACTTGGATTATGATGCACACACTAAAACATATGTTTAATCTAACTTTACACTAAACTTAATTCTAATTTAGTATTACATTTTTATACCTTCTCCCGGGTTGGCTCTATTTGCCCCGCCTCCAAACTGGCTTTCAGATGCAACCTATCAAGGGTTGTTTGCTTTTGTCTTCCCTTCAAAATATTCCAAAAATGATGCACACAAATATCCTCACCAAATTTACATTCATTTTAAAAGACAGCATACTGGATATGGTGAACTTTAAACCAATTCAACCTTCTAAATTACAGACGGTGAACATTTTACATGTGCACATACCGAGATGGGATGAGATTTAAAAATAAACCAAGCAGCACCACTCTACTTTCAACTAAATGCTCAAAGGCCTTGCTTATGCCGACGAAAGCAAAGGGGATGATTGTATTTGATAGTTTCGAAGTCAGGATAATGCACGGCCACTGGCCAACTTGCCCGGGAAGTATTACTCCTCTTGTGTTAGAGAACAAGCCATTCGCACTGACTAACGGGAAAAAACACTGAAGAATGCAACGATCCGCCCAGTGCTCATAGACACATTTCACGAGGGAGTTGGGACCTGAAAGACAGCCTCTTGGGTCCGCTGTATGCTCGTATATCAACATTTGTCTCATATCTCAAGATAAATGTTTGCCCCAAATTTTACTCGTATTTCAAATTGCTTGTATGTCGGGGCACTCGTATGTCGAGGTATCACTGTATATGCTGTACAACAGGGGTGGCCAAGTCCGGTCCTCGAGAGCCCCTATCCAGTCTGTTTTCCATATCTTCCATCTCTACTCCACTTGAATCAAATGATCAACTCATCAGCAATTTGTTCAGAAGAAATTGTCAATGAAATCCAAATCAATACTTTCCCGACGTGATAAAATTTGTTGGTTTCCTGGATTCCTTTAGGGGTATAATTTTTCTGCCGATATTTTCAAGTTAATGATTTGTTGTCTACATGAGACATTCAAAAATTATCTCTTCAAAATACGTATTTTTTGCAGATATGAGGAGCTGCGTTACTGGTACGACTGTCGGTGCTACGAGGAGGAACTGAGACATTACCATGACTACATTTCTACAATGGAGGCAACTGAGGATCAGTATAACCAGGTGCATGCTTTGTATGACCTCAAATTAGTAATATTAATAATGCAGCAGTGTGTGGTTTTCCTCTGACTTGTAGTGTGTCCAACCTCAAGTGTTAGCTAAGTAACATTACGTGCAAACTTGTTTTGAGAGGCCGGGGCGAGGTAGGTGGTAGGGCAAGTTGAGTAGTGCGGCACATGTCAGAGCAGAGGAGGAGCTCAGAGAAAGAAGAGAATGTAAATACGACCGAACATTTCAGCAGCCGCCACCGGTAGATAGGAGAGATATGACTTTTCCACAGAGGTTATTGGTTCAGAAATCCACTCCATGTTTTTAACCAGGGTGGCCCGGTGCCTGAGTAGTTAGCGTGTCGGCCTCACAGCTTTGAGGCACTGGATTCCAACTGTGTGGAGTTTGCATGTCCTCCTCGGGCGTGCGTGTGTTTTCTCTGTGTACTCTGGTTTCCTCCCAAATTCTAAAACATGCTTGGCAGGTTGACCGGCTGATTGGACACTCTAAATCACCCCTAGGTCGACTGTGCGTGCAAGGTTTCTCCGTCTCCTATGCCCCGTGATCGTCTGGCCACCGATTCAGGGTGTCCGGTGCCTCTGGCCCGAAGTCAGCTTGGATAGGCTTTCAGGTTTAAGTGTAGTCTGTGCAATTGAACACAGCTTTGTCAAAATTTTGGTTAATAACAATTACTTTGATTTAACAAGGGGATTTAATTACTTTTTCACATGGCAGAATGTTTGTCATTTGTCTAATGTTAATTATAACTGCCTTTTACATTTCTTCAGGTCTTCTCAGTGTTATAAAAAAAATGGTTTAAATGATTTGGTGACCACAAAACACATATTTTTTTCCTTTCACCCATTGAACCAAAGGTTGGACCACACAACCAGATACAGTCGGGGCCCAATGATCGCCGCGTGATGGCGAAGCACTCCGAAATTTATCCGTCTGCAGCAGAGCTAGAGGCGGTGCAGTTAATTGTGTCCCATGTGGAATGTGCACTAAAGGCTGTATCTGAGGTTATGGATAGCCAGAATAAAGAGGTTCAAGAGACTAAAAGGTGAGTTCTCCCAATGCTAATTCCCAGTTTAGAAATAAGGTAATATTGTCTGCTCTTGGATTTACTTTTGGTTGTTCTTGATTGAAAGTCCTGATGCACCAAAACGAGTAATCCATGGCATCATGAGGGTGGGCCTGCTGGCCAAGGGACTCTTGCTCAAGGGAGACATGAACCTGGAACTGGTGCTGCTTTGTTTCAATAAGCCAACCGTCATCACGCTTAACCATGTTGCTGAGAGCCTAAAGGCCCAGTTAGAGGTACAGCTACTATAACATGGATGAATCACTTTGAGATATGTGATAGACAATTATCAAATGTCTAACAGTTTATTCTCAAATGATCTCCCACCTTATTAAGTTTTAACAAAAAACAACACATTCAACCTCTCAAAACTCATCATACTCATTTTTTCTCTGATCAGATTGAGTCAGCTGGGTTGTACACAGTAAGCCCATGTCCAGCAGATGCTGCTATCTTGGTGGAAAGTACAAAGGCATTAGCCCTAACGGTCACGCTCCATCTTACGTCACCTGAAGTCAGGGTGGAGGCTCAAGAAGAGAGTGAGTGTGTAAAACAAATGTCCTACTACACATTTGATGCGTGTGCGCACATCCTGGACTCTTCCACTAACAGATTTATTAAAACACCCAAGTTTATAAAGTTAAACGTGTTGATCATAATGTCTCAGTTCTTTAAAAAGAAAAAAAAATGTGCTAATGCCTAAAATGAACTCTTCTTAGCACGCTCTGCATGCCCCTGATGCTAAAGGTGTGCATCTATACCCACTGCAGCAAAACTGATAACCAAAACTAGGTCCTTCTGTTTCTGATAGTGATTAGCAAATTAGCCTCCCTAAAGGTTTTGAACCTTGTATGCATAAGAGGGATCATAGTTGCCCCATGTAATTTTGATTCACAATATGACCTTACCCTGGCGAGAATAGAAATATTTTCATATAAGTGCTGCCAACATAACTCCACAGAAAACAAATGTATACATTTTATGTGGATTCTTGAAGCATGCCCATAAGAATCAAAAGATACCTTGTCATCATTGTTGCCTGTAAGACAGTTGTATTTTTGGGCCTGCTTAATAAGCTTGTTCCGCAATGCCAAGAGTTTATACTGTAAATCTATAATTGATTCGTTAGTCTATAACTTTGTGGTATATGAAAGACGAGGAGCACCAGCCTGTAAATTCTTGTACAATAGCAGCCATTTCATCCTTATAAATAAGGATGTGGAGTAATCCGTTTTGGCTGCAACAAAGTTGAAATGGCAAACCCTGAGTTGATCTTGAGTGAGAGTAATTGACAGAACACTTGGCCCTTTAATTTGTCCTCGTTTCGTTTTTTCTGTTAATTAGATAAGGCTATTTGACCAAGATTGATATTGGAAGTCCCCCAAAAAGTAAAAGATTTACTTGATGAAGCTGAATCAATTCAATATTTAAAATGCAACATAAGAACACGTCTCAGACAAAAATAAACAATTGACAAGAGATTTATGGCGATATTTGGCAGAGAAGCCATAGCACGACAGGATTGTTTTGTTGGGGTGAGCTGGGCAGATAATTTTCATTGTCAATGGACATCTTAAAGAAATGGCTTTTTGTGCAGGTACCTCAGCAAGCATATATTTCTAGTTGACAAAGATATTTTTTAGTCATTGTAATTCCTTCTTGCTAGATGTTTAATTTTTCGACGTTTGTCAAATAGTAGTGTGGTCATTAAAATAAAAAAAGTGTCCTGCCATCAGTTTTGCTGCAGAGTAGAGCAGACATGAAGGGTTTTCTTGTGCTTCACCATTGATTGACTTGTAGTTTGTAAGTCTTTTTTAGGACGACTGGACCTTTGACCAACTGGACATGCTGTCTCAGGATGGGGGGAAAGCAGCCCACTCGTGCCACTGAGCTAAGGGAAGGAGGTCTCTAACAAATGTCCACTGGAAACTGCCACATGCCAGAAAAAAAACATCTCAGCATGGCACAATTGTCAAGGCAATGTGATTATAATTGATAATTTCATTTAGAGTCCTCCTTTCTTTGCTGCTCCTGGTTTGCGTGTGGCTGCTGCTCCCTGAGCTGCAAGACAGAACCAACCCCCTTGGTCAAACTGTACCTTTTCTTCTTACTCCACCTCGTCACTAGAATCGCAAACAGACAACGATCTGACGGATGTCTTGGACAGACAGAAATGCCTAAGTTCCTTGGCGTCCCTCCGCCACGCCAAGTGGTTCCAGGTTTGCATTCACGTCATTATTTGTACGTAACGTTCAACTGTATCTTTGAATGACCCGTTGTTTTCTCTCCCTAAGGAGAAAAATGAAACATTTTGAATGCTTGTTTTTTTTTTAATCGATCTATAAAGTGTCGCTTTTATTAGTTGGTCATGTGAAGTGATGTGTATACCAAATTACAGACCCTGCAGTTCCTTTTGATCATTCAACACACCTTGTCAGTCATTTATTTGCCAATGATTTTCTCACTTTTCTGTGGTTTGCTCTCAGGATGTATGGGCGATATTAGCAGAATTAAGAATACAGATAATTCAGCTCATTTTCAACTCATCTACCTTATTTGTGTCACCAGGCCAAAGTCAATAACCTAAAGTCTGCCGTTGTTGTTATCCGGGTCTTGAGGGATTTGTGTATTCGTGTTCCTACCTGGGCACCACTCTCAGGATGGGTAGGAAAAAATTTACTTCTGTTTTACTTTCTATTTCCCCAAGTACAGTAATACCTTGTGTTACGAGCTAAATGTGAGTTTGTGTGTCAATATACTCATCTCAAATCAATTCTTCCCAAATAAGATATCAAAATACAAATTTATCCGTTCCCACCCATTAAAAAAACACCTTGAAATTGATTCAATGGAACAACATGTTTTTAATTGTTCTAATTCACCACCTACTGTCAAAAAGTAACAAATGCCCATCTGGTGGTTATGATCTGCGATAAAATAGGTAATTATTGTGTACAGTACTGCAGGAGTTCTTACCTTCAAGATAGACGATAGCGGTTAACAGCTGTGTGTGGAGGAGGAGGAGAGAGACTAGACAGCGACGCGCTCGTGAAATAACACTTTAAATTTAACTTGGATTACTATACACAGACGCTTAAAAATAAGTTTTAAATGTACATTGGAGAGCCAGCTCAGTCACGCCACTCATGTTTCTTCTATTATTTCATGCTTAATATCGGTTGTCATCATACACCTTTTCTTCTCACTACCCTTCATTTCACCGGCTTGCTTTGGACCCATATTTTTCACTTCTTCACTTCTGCATTGATTAAAGCAAAAAGAAAAACTTGGAAAAAATGCAGTGTACGGCCGATCCTCGTAGATATCTTTAGCTGACGCAGATGTAGACTGCGATGCTGTTCTCATAAGCAGCCCCTCGTCCCCAAAAATTGGCTCTGAATTTTCTTCGTATCTCAGGGCAAAAATTGGCTCTGAATTTTCTTCGTATCTCAGGGCAAAAATTGGCTCCAAATTTTCCTCATATCTCAGGGCAAAAATTGGCTCCAAATTTTCCTCATATCTCAGGGCAAAAATTGGCTCCAAATTTTCCTCGTATCTCAGGGCAAGAATTGTCTCTGAATATTCCTCGTATCTCAAATTTTTTGTTTGTTGGAACACTCGTATGTAAAGGTATTACTGTATTTGCATTTGTATGGTCATCAAAAGTTGTGTGGTTATGCTTGGCATCGCTGTATATAATTTTATCGGGCATAGTTAACTAAAATCGAATCAATGTCTTCTGCTTTACTTTGTGGAAACATGGTTTTCACTGTTTATTCTCAAAATTTTATCTGGAGTTGAAGGTAATGAAAGTTGTCTTCAGACAAGGTGGAGCTCTGCAGTTTCAGTGATTTTATTCTGATCTTGTGCTGTGTACTTCCGCAGCCTCTTGAATTGCTGGCAGAGAAGGCCATCAGTACATCTGAAAGGCCACTGGGCCCGGGTGAAGCTTTTCGTAGAGTTCTTGAGTGCCTTGCCTCTGGAATCCTCTTGGCTGGTGTGTCCTCAATTTTTGGGGCCGACATCGTGAAATTGAAATCAGCTCCACTAATTTAATTAACATTTGTGCTTAGACGGTCCTGGAATCAAAGATCCCTGCGAGAAGGAACCCGTTGATGTCCTCGGAAGTCTCACCCTGCAGCAGCGTGAAGACACAACTCAAAGTGCTCAGGTAAAGCGAAGTTGGCGGAGCTGCATTACAAGACTATTTTTCTATTGTTAATTTACGTTTATTTTTATAGCTGGCACTAAGACTTTGTGCCTTTGGAATGATGTATAAAGTTTTGGGGATTGAAGCAAAACCAGGCAAACCTTGGAAAATGCTAGGAGCCAACTCAAAGACTTTCCCACGTATTTCCTCAGATTTGTATCTTCACATTTTTTCCCCTGTTATTATAAACATTTCTTTTAATTGTGTGTATATTTCTATTCAATTCAGTCCAGGCAGGGCAGGCTGGACCCTCTCCACCAATTAAGAGATCCTACACCCAAATGGCAACAGGAAAGGATTTAGCTTCATTAAATAGCAAACAGAGGAAGTTTCTCAAATTCCAGAAGCGATTTCCTCGGAAATCATGTAATTGATTCACTCTTTTAAGCACTCTTGCTTCAAATGTAACTGACACCTTTTTAAAGTTCTTCCAGTTGTTAAAACCTTAGTTATTTTTTAGTCTGTATGTTATTGACGATGATCTGGTTTCCACTAGTGACAGATGATCTGACCATGAACGCTGTGATGCGCTTGAACCAGTACCGACCTGGCCTGGATTACCGCCTCACCGCTCAGACGGGTCCAGTCCATGAGCCAGTTTTCACCATGGCTGTAGATGTAAATGGAAAAACCTATGAATCCACCGGGCCCTCAAAACGAGCAGCCAAGCTTAATGTAGCCACAAAGGCAAGTTTCAAATAATATAAATGAGGTTTAGGCAGCTTTCATAACATAAGCATTTTTGTCATTCTCAGGTCTTGCAAGATCTCGGGCTTCCTACAGGCTCAGACTCCAAATCCGAGTCTAAAGGTGATGAAGGCCAAGAAGTAACTTCTTCAAGTGGTTCCACAACAGAAGATGTATGTTGGAGTCTTGCTTTGCTTGTGTTGTTGTTAATTCTTTTCTACACCAAAATAACCTGAAATATCAGTTATCACCATGGGCTAAAGGATTTCTCGTCTACATCTGACTTTGCTGTTATGTTCAGAATGCTCAGGGTCCTATCTTGACCAAAAATGGGAAGAACCCTGTCATGGAGCTGAATGAGAAAAGGCGTAGTTTGAAGTATGAACTATCGGCCGAGACGGGTGGCTCTCATGAGAAGTGCTTCGTCATGGAGGTGACTAGATACCCCCTCTTATCTTCTGTGCTGATGCTTAAATAGTCAACTGTAGCCTGTCACACCTATATCTATCTATATACCTGGCAGGTCGAGGTTGATGGACAAAAATTCAAGGGGAGGGGCTCGAACAAGAAGGAGGCTAAGGCCTATGCCGCCCTCACTGCTCTGGAGAAGCTGTTCCCAGACACTCCGCTTATGCCCAAAAGGTCAAAGAAACTCACTTACACTGACATGGTAAGATATAACACAAGCAATGGAAAACGTATGAAGTAAAATAATTCATATAAGAATAAAAACACAGCTTTATCAATAAAGTCGTGGGATAAGAATTGAATTTATTCGGTTGCCACTTTCTCTCGGATAAATAGGACAGTCATCCAAATAAACCTAAGCATGAACTGATGAAACCTGCTTGGCTGAGAGGCACCCATATTTTACAAGTAGGACAATCCAGTTGAGATCAATTCAATTTACAGAGATTCAACCAACTTTGATTAATCAAAATACTCAAAATGCAGTGCTGTTAGTAGAGAATTGTATAGGTTTGCTTTCTTGTAAAAGTTTGTTGAATTCAATACCTGTGAATGCTGACAGAGTAATCGTAAAGAAAAAAAAACAAGATCAATCCTGACTGATCAGGCTGCAGTAATGTGGTGTTTTTTGCTTTCAACAGCACATCCCAGGCTTCGGTACTATTCGAGGGATACCTTCAGATTCTACAGGTTCCGAATGGGGTGCTGGCAGAGGTCGAGGAAGAGGCGGGGGCAGAGGCTATTCTTCGGGACCTATTTATAATAAGAGTAAGAAACACCACTCTCCCTTTTCAAATTCTCAACATAGCTCATCAGTGAAGGGACTGATGTTGAAAATATTCCCTTTTTAAAGCCAACTACAGTTACGACAACAACTCCAGTAAAGGCTATCGTAAGTATCTGCCTGTTTTCCCTTATTTTGGCTTTTGTAAAACTGATGGTAATGTCCCTGAAACAATACCATTTGCTAACCTCATCTCCTGTTAATAATAATAATCGGACATGGGCTTTGTCATCATCATTTACTCGACAAAAGCCTAATTGTCATCATGACCAGCTGCGTATGACGAAATTGATGGTGCTTCTCCATAAGGTGCGTTTCCTGGCAAAGGACCCAAATAAGTGATAATTTCAGACTCGTAATTTGGCATTCAGCTGTGATGGATACATAGCATCACCTCCCGAGCGGATCACTTACCTTCAGTCAGCCACTAGGAGGCAGATCACCGCCTAACGTCTTTTCATGCTACCTCACCCCGAAGTTATTACACAGGAGGAATTATGTGTCGTATTGCCGCAAGTTAAGAGTCCTGATGGGTGTTGGGAAAAAAAAACTGTCCTTTAAGCCTATTTGTCCTTACTTTGTGAGACCTAAAGCGTCTGCCAGAGAGCAGTTAAAGTGGCATTGCAGTGTCTTTGAACACAACAGTAATCCTGCTTTTGCTATTATCATCTTGATGTATTATTCATATCTGTTCTTGTGAAATATGTTAATGTATTTCTTAATGTGTTGTCTTTACTAGCAATTACGCAAAACTAAGGAACAATGTAGTAACAGGAATTTTTTTCTCTGGTCTTAAACAAAAGGTGACTACAAGGTGAATTATATGCAAAAACATTGCGTACGTGACAAACCCAGATGTGTCATGATATAATGGCTACCTGCCAATTCAGGAGTGTATCATATAAAATAACTTAAATTGTGTTTGTACATGCTATACATGTGTCATACATGTTTGAACAAACATTTTGAAAATGTATGAATATCGTGAAAAAACCATGCCAGGCCATAGTCTTTTTTTCTTAAACTTGTTTATTAGCTCACCACACATAATGAAGTCTGTCAATCCTTGATTTCAGATAAATTGTACAGTAACAACGGAGGATCCGGTACCACCGTTAACGTCAAAAGCACTGGCACTGTTGATTCTGGAGGCAGTACTGGCTACGGCACATTCTATCCAGAGACCAACGCCACCACCTACTCCTCCCCACCTGTCTCCAGTACCAGCACCAATACCAGCACAAGCACAGTAGCGAATTACAAGTCGATGCCGCCGCCTGTTGACCAACAAAGTCCCTACAGTTATGGTTATGGCGATGAAAAGAAGAAGATGCTTACTCAAGACCAAACTGAGGTATCTGTACAGGGAAGCAACTACTCAATCTACAGCACCGCTTACCCCAGCACAGCTGTGGGGAATCAAGTCTACAATAATTATGGTGAGTTTACTGTTGCTGGCTCAAACAGTGTTAAGTCTTTAAATACTCAACATTTTTGTATGTACACTAATGCCTCGTTTTTCGCGGATAATGTCGAACAGACATGGCTGCGATAATCCAAAAACCACAAAGTAGGATCACCCCTATTAATACTACGGGATTCCCTCGACTTCACTTATCGCAAATTCACTACAGACGCTACCCTACTTACGAACATTCAACTTACGAACAAACGGTACATACGAACATGTCTGCAAATTGTGTTTGTCGAAAAATGTTCGGAAGTTCGATTTTGTATTGTGCGCCTCTTTCCGCCGCTAATACCGACGCCTGGCGCTCTGAGAGCTCAGCTCGCCCACGTTCCACCTTCCTCTGCCCAGTTTGTTGCAGTGCGGAAGTGCGTGACGTATCTCCAGTGCGCAAAGAACCTTTTTCATTTATAAGGTGGAGAAGGCTGCATTTGGGAAAGTTTCCTGGTATTCACGAAACATCTGCGAATCGAGGAGGGAGAGAAACATCAGTCTTTCGTGGTCTTGGAATCTGGTCCGACAGAGTCTGGCAAATAATATTGTCCAGAATCCTGTTGTGAAGTTGTTGGTAGTGCACGTGAGAATCTTGCGCTTGACCTCTCCGTGTGCTTGGAGCACCCGCACTGCGTTCGATGGCCTCGTGGATTTCCTCATATCGGCTCCTCCCGCATTCAACTGTGTCACAAAACTCCTTGACTCTTGCAAGACAAAACTATATCCAGTTTGTTGTTCTGTAGTATTGAAAATAGCACGTCTGAATGCTCAAAAATTCCATTGAATGTGTGAAGCAAAAAACAAAGTTCAAAATCATCCAGACGTGCTTTAAATCCATCAGTACACCGCGCAGACTCCTCGTCGTACTTGTCATGATGCTCCAGAATGTGATTAAACGGTTCCTTTAGAGCATCTCTCTTCTCAAATACTGTATTGACCACTCTGGATGCGTACTGCCACTGTGTTGGTGCCACACAGGGAAGACGCCGCAGGCAGATTTCGTCCAGCAGCTGTGTGCGTCGAAAAGATCTTGAAAAAAATGCAGCAAAGCCATTCATGAGCAAAAAATATCTTACATTCTTTAAACTTTAAGCCCCCCTGAGTCAGTACTAAATTGAGCCGATGGGCATAGCATTGCATAGATAAAGCTAACGGTGCTCTCTCCTTAACTTTAGCCTGCACCCCATTTAATCCAGAAGACATGACCACTGCACCGTCATAACCATGTGCCACAACTTTACCCAGACATTCATTTTCCACCAAATCAAATTTGCAAATCCAGTGTTGCTCCAAACACAATGTCGATCGGTGGCGAATAACAAGCACTCCCGGCAATACAATTTGCATTGTTTCTCGGAGCTCGTCAGCCAGGGGTAGCGCTTGTAGTTGGCGAACTGAAAGTGGCGCAGACACCCATGTCCCGGCTGTAACAGGGTTGCCAGTTTTAGAGTTGACCGCCCTTTCTTAATGATGTCTATTTTTTTCTGGAAAAGTCCATCTGGAAAATGGCTTTGCGAGCAAATCCGAAACCAAATCCACTTGTCTTTCTGCGTCCGCCATTGTAGGTGAGATTTGCTAGCTCTGACTGGCTCACTCTGGCTTTGGCCCGCCTACTCGATGACTAGCCAATCATCATTGGTGAAAGCGATGACATATTCTTGCACCAGCTAGAAGGCAATTACATATACCTATGCCTGCGAGAAAGCATTGTGGTGTTGCCAACTCGAAATCTGATTGGTTAAAGCAACACAGCGCTTGTTTGATGCAGGAGAGCCTGCAGAACTGATTGTGAAGGCCTTGAGGCAGATTTCTGATCCTGGCAACAAATAAAGGCTGAAATGTGATTGGTTAAATGCTTCCATATGAAAACACATCTGGAAGCAGTGCAATCAGGGGGAAAGCAATGAAAGGAAGCTAACAGACAATCTGTAATTATTTAATAAGTATTGATGGACAAAATATAATATGTGATTCAGATATTTCTTAGGCCAGCAGAGAAGGCCCTGAAGGCCTGCCACTGCCTTTTACGATAGCTTAGCTCCGGACCGAGCCAGGGTTTTCGTGAGGAGCTAAACTATCATACAAGTTCTTGGCTTTGGTTCAGATGATGTTGGTATCCAGAGAAATGTTTTTCCTCCCTACATTCCGAGACCCAGACTGAGGGAATTCTCCCTTTTGACGAGGGGTTTATTCCCCGTGGTTACCACACGCTTGGTTTCCCTTGTACAGTGATACCTCAACATACGAGCAATTCGAGATGCGAGTTAAATTACGAGCAAATAATTATCTCCAGACACAAGATTGCCGCATCTCTTTTGTGTATAATCGATATCTACACCACTGGGCGGAGCATTGCATTTTTTCAGTGTTTTTTTGCCGTCATTCAGCGCGAATGGCGTAACGATCGCAAGTACGAGGGGTATCTCTTACTTCTCATTGGCAAGTGGTCGTGCGTTATCCTATTGTGAGAACATTTGTGTTCATCATATTTTGAAGGAAATACAAAGGCAAACAGTCCATCGATAGTGAAAGTCAGGGTTGAGGCGGGGAAAACAAAGCCAAACCGTCCGGGAGGAGAAAGATATAAAAAATCTACAAAAAAATGGAATTAAGTTTTGTTTGAAGTTAGGTTAAATTTATTTTTGAGTGTCTGCATCGTAATCCAACTTCATTTAAATTTGTGTATGCTTAAACACGATCACTGGTGCAAAAAGTCTCCCACTCTACGTCCCTCTCTCCAACCTACATGAAAACTCTAATTTTAGTGCTATTAAACACATTTTAGTAATATTAAACCACTAGTTGTGTTACTTTGTTAATAGATGGCAATTAGAAAAAATGAAAATGTTTTTCCAATTCAATGTACTGTTAAATAATAGTACTATTAAACACACTTTAGTACTATTAAATCACTGGGTATTTGTTACTTTGTTAATAGATGGCAAATTAGAACATATACAAATGTTTTTACCTATCCAATATCCTGTTTTGGGAGTTTTTTCAGAAGGTTGGAACCAATTAATTTGTTTTTAGTTCATTTCAATGGGAAATGTTTGTTCGGGTTACGAGAATATCGACATACGAAGTCGTATCTCGAGGCTAAAGGAAAGTTCCGTATCTTTTGTCGTAATGGCGCGCGACATCGACCTCTTCACCTCACGAGAATTTAGATTTATTTATTCCCAGCATACAGATTGCCACAACAAGCGTTCACTTCTTGTGTCTCACTTAACTGCATTGGCTGACACCATTGACATTAGCAAGATTCCTACCAGCTGGATTCTGTACAAAAGAACACCATTTATGCTGCAATGGCGTACTACGTCTTTCACATATGAAGGAATATTATCAATATTTAGGAGGAATTATCAGCGGCGACACCAAAAAAAGAAAGTCTTTTTCAACAGGTGATGTGCGCGGTGCAAAATTCACTCGCCACAAAACAGGAAGGAAATGGCAAGACGTATGGCATCTAGCCACTTGATATGATATGGGCGCGCCCATTCTCCCTCTATTGCAGGGGTTGCCAAGTGTGGTCCTCATGAAGTGAAGAAGGATCACTGTATTTAATTCATTTAAAAGAGCCAGTAAAATACTGAATTGGTCAATAATCAACAATTAGCCAAAGGCTACTTTTTGCAGTATCTGGCACGTCAGAACAAAATGACAAATCCAGATACATGCATATTTAGATAAGTGCTGACAGACTTTTTTTCCACAGTCAATTTCATAGGTTGAACAATCTGACTAGTACCAATTACTCCACAGGTTGGTCAAACCAGTCAAGTTGGAGCACTCAGCAAAGCTATGGATCCTACCAGTCCTACGTAGGACAAAACCAGACTTCATATCCTGGAAGCAGTGGCACCAATTATTAGTCAGGATCATGTACAGCCTTGCTCGGCTCACTGGGCCACCGAGTTCTGAGTGTTCACTCTTGAAGTGGATCCTGATCGGTGCACAGTTTATGAAGAGACAAACCTTTTCTCTCATACTGGAATGTTTGTTTTTGTCACTGTTAGTCACGTTTAAAATTTGTTACATCTTGTTCCTTGAAGTGTTTTTGAATATAGATTACTTGTGTCATAGATTTGATTTAAAATTGTATTATGAGCCTTTACTGCATGCATGTGTCCAGCTGAGGCATTATATTCTAACAGAAACTGTAATAAGCATCCTCTTAATAAATGATTTTCATTTTAGAGCAAACCTCCTCACCATTGCAATTGTAAAGTGTCACCAGTCTTTTCAAATGTTCTGTAAGGTGTGAATCCCTTAAACTCAGAGTTTACCTTTCCTTTCAGGTGACTTACATTAGTTACACTAAACATGTTTGGCAGCAGCCTGGAAATGAGTTGCTTCTGCACGCCTCACTATATACATGATGTAACACGGCTTACATGTCAAGATGTTTTTGTAAAACATTGAGAGGTGATGATGATTCTAAAGTCCACACGGAAAACAACAATGAAATACAAGTTCTTATCCTGTTGACCGATCTTAAACTAGACTTCACCTATTCTTAAATTAAAAGCATAGGATGTTGCTTAAGCATTTTAGTAGTATTTGTCTGATATATATAAGCGGTTCACATAAAGATTATCTATTCAAACACACTGAAAATCTTACCGAAACAATATGTCAGCTGCAGGCATGCGGTTCGTGATGTCATCATACCTGTCAACTTGTACGTTTTACATGTATTTTATACGTTTTTTTACCATTTCAAATCATCTACGCCGTACAACGACTTTTGTACGGGGGAAAAAATCGCCAATATTTATGAAAACCGAGCTCAACAAGACCGTTTTGGCTAAAGTCCAGATAGTCTCATAGACTGGTAGCAAACGACGTAAGGTTATCGATCATTACTATTGTCACGGTATACCAGCAAAAATTATCCTCAATTGTATGTATTTTTTAGTGGTGCGTACGGCAATATCGATAAAGGATGACATGCGTAGATATAAATAGAGTAAATATCGTGGAAGCAAGCATGGAGACGCCACCTAGTAAGAAACGAGTTACCGCGAGTAAACATGCATCGTACGGTGTTTGTACGATATTTTTTTGGGGGGGAGGGGTTTACGGGGAAGCAATCATTTATAAGGGCAGTTATCGGCAGAGGTTGACAGGTATTTGTCATATGGAAATTATTTATACAGGGACCTTAATAGCATAACCTGCCTATTTTCCAATTCCAAGGGAACTAACTATATGTTGCGTGTGTATATGAAAAACATTGAGCCTATGAATAGAATTTTAATGACTTTTAGAGAGTAGCAACTACCTCTCTAAATCACATACGACAGGTAAGAAAGATTTTGTTGAAGAATGACAGTGATATTGTCCTCACCATTATAAACCATTGCTTCTCAGGAGGCAAAATAAAAAAAGATTTGGGACATTTTTGAGAAAAACAAAACAAATTACATTTGACTTTGGAATAGAAGTAAAACTTATTTACAGATGTATCCCTTTCTGATAATTCTATTCTAAATTTAATAGCTAAGAACAAATCCTGTGATGCCTGTAAACAATAATTAATAAAATAAATCAACCTCTTTTTAGGCTTGAGAAACCAAATATTGGAAATGCATTAATTATACTAAAAATGTAGAATTGCATAAGTTGTTTAATTGAAATTGCCAGCTTTTGTATTTGTAAGAAAAATGCCTTATGCTGTTATTTTAGGAACAACACTACAGGATATTATGTAGCCTTTCTAACTAGGGGGAAATCCCCCAAGTTGGTCTGTTAAAAAATAAAAAAAAGAACAGGCAGATTTCCAAAGTTTTTTTCCCCAAAGGTGCTCAACTGTGACTTGGCAAACCTGTAGCATTGAAAGCCTGTATTAATTACTCATTCGAGAATTCGGGTATTGAGTGTCGAATGTCAATTTAATAAGGGAGTCTGGACCTACTATAGGCTTAGTTACTACTCAAGGAGTTGGATAGTCCCAAGTATTAATTGGCTCAAAATGTTGGTCAAACAACTTCTGTTGGATAAAATGCTCAGTCCAATAATAATGAGCAGACTCACTGGAAATTCTACACTTTTCTGTCCTGGAGCCTATCCCAGGGTAGTAGGCACAGGACACCCCCAATTGGCTGCCAACCAGTCGTAGGGCACAAGGAGATACAAAACCAATCATGTTCAAACTCATACCTAGAGGCAATTAAACCAGCCTACCATCTATGTTTTTGTGGGATGTGGGAGGAAACCGTAGAACCCAGTGACAACATAGAAACCACCCGAGTAAGGATAAAGCGGTTCAGAGACTATACCTAATTTTTACTACTGTGTCAACTACACACTTTGCATGATCTTAACTCAAGTTAATGTTTGTTTAGGACTTTGAATCAAGTATGAAAAATATACAAATAGGTATTAGGTACGTAATTAAGTTTTGTGACAGAAAACTGCAATTGAAATTGAATTTGTTGATATTTATTGAACATAAAATATATAGCATTTTATGTACAAAGGCTTTCTGTCACAATGGGAAAAAAAAACTATGAACTATGACAGGGGTGGGCAAAGTACTCCACAAAGGGCTGGAGTGTGTGTGGGTTTTTTTTTCACCAATCTGGGATCCAAAAAGTTCAATCAGCGGTTTGCACTCAGGTGCTTCTTTTCTTTGTGTAAACCTGATTGGTTAAACTGTGTGCTATTTCGGTTGGAACAAAAACCTGTACTAACAGTGGCCCCCGAGGACTCGTTTGACCACCTCTGAACTATAAACACCTGGCTTCCTCCGCTGGCCAACTTGGAACTTAAAGGCAACAATAAGTCCACGATAAATAATCAGCCCCCGGACCAAAAGCAAATTGAACTAAACACTATCATTCTGATCTTTCCTAGACAAACAGGAGCAGCAATTTGAAATCCACAATTACTAATGTCATTAAGCAGGCCTGAGACAAAAAAACAAAAATCTGGCACCAAGAACAATACTTTTACACCTGAAGAATATATAAGTGCGAAATTCCCTACTGATCCATCCACAAATAGCGTGGTAGGAATTTTTATTCCACCATCAAATTAATAAACAGAAAGAAAATCTTCCTCTGGTGGCCAATGCATATACATCCTGAGAGTAAACCCCTACTTACGAATGCCTCTTGGTACGAAATTATCAGGTTACAACATGTTTCTATGCAAATGAGTGACTCGAGATACAAAAAAAGCTCCAAGTTACAAAATCCCCCAAAAAGTAAATGCATTTCCTCATGTTATTTTATTTTGAAAATATTGTTCTCTTTTTAGAACATCGCTGCCCACTACTGGCCATTTCATCACTGTCATTCTATCTCATAATGACAATAAAAACATTCAATTCAATTGGCTGTCTCATAACAGCCAGTGTCCATATTTCAAGACTGTACAAATGCAATGCGGCATATATTTTCACACGCACACACGCATACATACATACACGGCACACGTAAAAGTCTACAAAGCAGTACAGTCATACCTTGAGATGCGAGCTTAATGCGTTCCGGGAGCTCGTATCTTGATTTACTCGTATTTCAAATCAATATTTCCCATAGAAATGAACTAAATACAAATTAATTTGTTCCCACCCTCTAGGAAAAAAAAACACAAAAAATAGGATATTAGAAAGGAAAGACTTTATTGGTTGTTTGTTTATTGGTAACAAGTGATTATGTTTATTAATAAAATGAGACATTATTTAATACAATGCAGAGTTTGCGAATGGGAGAGAGAGACACTTGACCGATGCACTCGTATTTATTTAATATTTGCATGGAATTTTACTCTTATCTCAAATTCCTTGTATGTCGGGGCACTTTTATGTCAACGTATTACTGTACCACAAAGTGGACGGCTTTCGGCCATGGAAGAAGGTGCTCTTGCCGCCATTTGGTGTAAAAACGTTATTATGCTTTGTTTATTTCAAGACATTGATAAATGATTTCTTATTTTTGTGTGTTTCATAAAATCTTTCAAACAAAATTGGGTCACAAATTTAAAGGGTTTAGTTGGTAGTTGGATGAGGACCGTGGAACTAATTAGATAATTTACATATAAAGTACACCTCTACTTACCAAGTTTTCAAGTTACAAAAAAGTTCTGGAACCAACTAATTTTGTATGTAGAGGTACGACTGAATCAGATTTCATTCCAATGTATCCACCAATAAAGGAGGAGCTCATTTAGTTAGTGTCTTTTGCAAGAGCAAAGAACATGACTAAAATAAGTGAGATTTTGAGACCTGCCTTTGAGAGGTCCAAAACCAAAAATATGATGCAGTGACCACGTGTGAGATAAAGCAAGTTCAACTCAAATAAGAGCTGAAATGAAGATGGAAAAAGTACAATGTGGAAGTAGATGTGTCAGGTACTATCTAAAACAAGTGTTGTAAATCACGAGGTCTAGGTCAGTCTGCGATCCCAAGACTGTTTTTGTTCAGACATTCCACATGTGAGCAATGGTCATGCCCCCGTGGCGTGGCCCAGCTGATAAAAAGGAGGAGCAGAAGAGTTCTGTGCAAGGCGAAGGGTTATCCACTCTACTTATCAGAGCTGTGAGTGATTTGATTTGCTTCCTAACGCACATTGCATGCAATTTGTGCTTGAACAGACAGGACATTTGTGGCCTCCACAGCCCTCTGCTTCACAAGATTTGTCATTAGATGATCGGCTTCAGCCCGAGCATGTCATGTTTGGGCTGCAGCCAATCACAAGTCACTTTCAAGGAAAGATTTCAGCCAGAGCATGTTGTTACAGGAAGCGGGGGGTTTGCGTAGTTAGCTAGATCACATTTCCTGATTTTGTTTTGGTCTTTGAATGCGCATGTTCTGCTTGATTGTTGTGGTTAAACCTGCTATTCAATGAGATTCTGGTGTGATTTTTTTTTTATTTTTTGGAAGGGGAACACCTTGGAAGATGGCGCTAATTCTGGTTGCAGTTGTGCTCACCGCCATCCCAATAGTTGGCTGTTATTCTCCAACATTTCAAAATCTGGATTTGGACCGCAGTAAGTACTGCCTGATTCTTCGCTGTGTCAAAGTTCTCAACATTGTTTGTGGTCTTTCTGACAGGTAACAGGACCTCCATTAAGTTTCTGGCATTTGGTGACTGGGGAGGAGTACCTTACCCACCATACATGACTGTGGTGCAAAAGTCCACTGCTCAAGAGATGAGTAAAGTTGCAGAACGCATGGGAGCAGACTTTGTTTTGGCCCTCGGTGATAACTTCTACTATAAAGGTGTAGACAGAGTGGATTCTCCAAGATTTAAGGTCAGTCGAGAAGACATCTGGTGCACTGTCAATTTATTTTTATTATTGGAAAGCTTTTCCTAGTTGTTATTTCTTGTCATCTGAATTTCTACAACAGGACACGTTTGAGGCTGTATATACAGGAAAGTCTCTAAATATCCCATGGTACGTTATTGCTGGCAATCATGATCATGCAGGAAATGTCCAAGCTCAAATTGATTATACACACAAATCTTCACGATGGTAAGTAAATTGCTCTTTGTCAGATTCTTGTTGCTTGTAATAATTGAGAATAATCAGAAAAATAATTCTTGATTTTTCTCTATCCAAATTCATATATATATATATATATATATATATATATATATATATATATATATATATATATATATATATATATAACTTTATTTTTTTTTTACAATTAATAGCAGAAAAAAATCGCAAAAAAAGTGAATTCGCAATAAATGAAGCTTTGATAATCGAGGGAAGACTGTAACCACATTCTGCTATCTGTAAGAATCAAAATGTGTTTTGACAACTCCACATATGCACCCTTATATGGCCCTTGATCACAGGAATGCCCTTATAAGTTTTGTTTTTTCATGGCACTAACGTTAATGGGGCTTGCTGTCGTTGCTTATAAGGAACTTCCCTTCCTACTACTATGAACTGGACTTCCGCATACCCAACACTGACAAGACGCTGACCATCATCATGCTGGACACTGTGAAGCTGTGCGGAAACTCTCTCGACTTTGTGGACGAGAAACCCCGAGGGCCCTTAAACGCGTTGGACGCCAACCGCCAGGTGAAGTGGCTGGAGGAGAGGATGGCCAGATCCAAGGCTGATTTCCTCCTGGTGGCCGGGCACTACCCAGTCTGGTCAGTATCTGAACATGGGCCCACTGATTGCCTCCTTAAGAGGGTTCGGCCTCTACTGCTTAAGTACAATGCCACTGCCTACTTCTGCGGCCATGACCACAATCTTCAGGTAAATCCTATACATACAATGTTAGATTGATTTGCCATTCCTGATTTCAACACCATCTCCTCTTCATTTGTAGTACATCGAGGAGTCTGGATTGGGTTACGTAGTGACCGGCGCAGGAAATTTCCTGGATCCCGATGTCCGCCATTGGAAACGCGTCCCTAAAGGTTCCGTGAAATTTTTCACTGGCCAGGCGTCCACACACGGAGGCTTCGTTCATGCAGAAGTCAAAAAGGACAAAATGATACTCAGCTATTACCAAGCTAAAGGCACCTCTCTCTATCGTACCGTACTCTCACCACGGAATGGCAAATAGATGACTGTCAAAATTAAGCACGGTTCCATCTTTTTACATGAAAAAAACGATTGTTTCTATCATTTTACAAAGCTTTCAAATCTAATTTTGTCTGAATAAAGTGTTCAGATGAGAAGGGACCCAGAGCAAATATGATGTAACATGGCCCTGCTGTAAGGGTTCTCATTTAATGCTGATTGTTACTACTTTGAATATAAATATTTAAAATGATTTTAACTCTCCAGTCAGTATTGTTAAACGTGACTTACTCTTCTTGTCTTGTGATTTCTGGAGAAGGGAATGCAAAGAAGATAATTGTGCATTAAGTCGTTACCATCTAATCAGGTATGGATTTTGTACTGAAGAGTCTTGTCTGCTGTTAAAAATCTATACGTCAATTCTGACTTGACTAGATAAACAATTTCATCCCAAGACATGTCCAGTTCGCGTTTGTTTATAAGTCTTTTGCCATCACATGACATGAAAACAGATTTTATTTGGACATTTAAGGCTCTCTCCATATTGTCCAGGTGACAATATTTAATTAGTACATTGTAATGTGCTGAATTGAAGTGAATGTGTGAAATGCTTTGTTTGGTAAACGCATGTCTTAGAGTAACGACTAATTCTCAAAGCACTTCAACTGAAAGGATTTTGAGGGAGTGAATGGGCCTCTAAACAATTGCACTTGTACATAGACCACATTCTTTAGCAAAATGTATATTGTTAGTGTCACATGTGAATAAACATCTCTTTTAAAAACATAATTTGAGCTTGTCAATGTGTTCTTGCGCATATACACGAAAGTATTTGCATTGATGGATTCTGTTCTGTTTATTTTTCATGACCTTTAAACCTTAAGGACAAATGTACAACATTAGAACACTTCCACATTTTTTTTACCCACAACTTTCTATTCTTTAAGAGCCGAATGGCAGAATTATTTTCAAGTGTTTGAGTCATGGAAGTCCAATGCCATGTCAAGCATGTCAAGTTCTGTCATTTGATTTTTTGTAATCTGCTGATTTAAAAAATAAATAAATAAATAAACAAATGAATAAATAAATAAATAAATAAATAAATCACATTCTGTGGTCTCTTTGCCTTCGTCTAATTTTGGCCTCATCACCTCAAAATATTAACCAAATATATACTTTACTTGGAAGTGGTCCGTTTAATCGCTACTTGTAACTAACCCAAGAAATCAATTTCTAATGAAACGGAATTTCTGATCCTTTTTGTGGGATCTATATCCATATACATTCAATAACTTCGGATGAGAGGAAGCGCACAGAGTCGGTCGTGATGAGAATTTACCAGACTTCAGCTGAAGGAGGGCTCAGAGTAGCCAGTGCTAGGAGATGTGTCCATCCCCCGGCCTGACCAGTTCGAATCCCTAGCTACCCTCAACAGTTAAGCTAGTTTTATTAACAAAGGGTCATGTGACCTAGGTACAAACTTTAGGCGGGAAAAGCTGAACAAAGAAATGGGCGTGTCTTTGTATATGGCACGCCCCTAACTCATAGGTGTTCTGATGGAAATTTCCACAAGGCTCTGCAAAATTCTATCCTAGTGACTATAGTGAATAAAAGTATAAAGAATACATTCTATACTCCACACTTTTTAAAAAATTCATCCTTGACTCCATAATGGTAAATATTAATAAAAAAGATTCAGGAAAGGTGGTGTCAGGTTTAGAACCATATACATTCAATAACTTCGGATCAGAGGTAGCACACGCAGAGTCGGCTTGATGAGATTTTCAAAGACATCAGCTGAGGGAGGGGTCGGGAGGAGCCAGCGCTTGGAGATGAGTCCATCTCCTTGCCTGACCAGTTCCAATCCCTGCCTCCCTCCAACAGTTGAGCTGGTTTTATTAACAAAGGGTCATGTGACCTAGGTACAAACTTAAGGCGGGAAGAAGTAGACAAAGAAGTGGGTGTCGTGATAGATGACACCCCTTTAACTAAAAGGTGTCATGATGGAAGTTTCCACTGGGTCATGCAAAATTCTATTCTAGTGACTACACTATGCAAAATAAAAGACAATAATAATAAGCATAAAATACATTCATACTTCACAGGTGGCATAATTGTTCAATGACTGGATACTTCAATGATGGCGCTGTTGCCTGCTCAGCCCCATCTGGGATGCCATCTGAGTAGTAATTCGTAGATTGGCAGAGACTCAAACAGGATAAATTTAGTCCACCAATCCCTGTACACAGAACAGAGAAGAACAAGTTTAATTACTTGAACACTTTTTTGTGACTTTGAATTTGCTTAGTGTCTTTCCATAAAAATCTCATTCCTGGTTTAAAATAAATCACTTTAATCTTTGGAATTGTTAATATATATTTACCGTGACTTCATTGTTTGGGAATCGTCCAATCAGAGTTGGAGATGAGCCTGTAGGAATCAGATTAGACTGTCAAGTGTGAATAAAGGACATGAAGATCACTTAATCCCATTCTGAAGTAAAAACATGGCTATAAAACACACCTCGTTGGAGTCTCTACTCGGCTGTGATGCCTCACTTTTTTATTCCATACATGACGTGTGGCATTTGAGAGTTCTTACCTCGCTTACGTATATTCTCGTTGTAGTCTGGTTCCTTCAATCATTCAAAGAAGTTGAAGTTGTCCTTATATATATATATATATATATATATGGGAGTGTGAATATAGTTTTTTTGTATATGTGACGTAAATTGGACATTGACCTATCTAGTTAACCTATGATAACTAGATGGGTGATTACAAAAAAATGATGATATATTATCAAGAATTTAAGATACCAAAACATGGATTCTCATGGCAAAAGTTCTTGTCTATTAACAAAATTAAAAGATGAATATAAGTACAGCAACCCTTGAACAAAAATGTCTGTGTGATTCTTTGTCTCCAAACTCCTGTTTATTTCTATTTATTTATTTATTTATTTATTTATTTTAGATTCCAAAGCTCATAGGTAATAAAAAAAAAACTGGCGTATTAAGGCTAAACTGTTCTTCTAATCTTCTCTTCCTAATCTCTATATCCCCCGCTCAATGTAGGCACCCATGTTGGCGTAATGAGCAGTGTAACCTTGAAGACATCATTGTGTAAACGTAAAAAGGTTTACATTGGAAAAGGTTGTTATTGCATATTTGATGTCACAGTAAATGTTTCGTATCTGCCTCTTAACAGTAAAGAAAAAGCAGCACAAGTGAAAGACATGTAGATCAATAAAATTGTTTCAATTATGAATTGAGATCAATTGCTGTGTTTCCCTGGTTTGCAGCAAATCAGCATAATCTGCTTTTCCATAAAAGGGATCTCACCTTGTCACCTTGGGCTAAACACTGACTTCTTCTAATTGAATTAACTCCACCCTGTTGCTTGTTAAATCAGGGTGAGCAATCTTGGGAGCAGATTTTTGCTTGGTCTTCACACGATGGTCTATTCACGGTTCCACCAACAACCAACAGGACTTGCACTATCCAATTATCCAATCAAAACAATGTCTTACAAACACTTAATAGCCACGTGAGCAAGATCAGGTTTTGTTTAGCATGACTTTGCATCTTCGCTCCATTTTTTTTGCCTATGATTGCGTGGGTTTTTTCTAATGCTATTCTTCATTAAGTTGGAAGTATTTTGACACCAACATAAGCATTTTAAATTGTATTTAGATATTCCTGTCATGGCGAGTAATAAATAGCGAAAACTGGTGAACCAGATGACTACGATCTTGTTTCTGCACCAAGATTGTTCTTAATTTCAATTATTAGTTTTTAGGTTAGGGCAAAAATGTAAATATTTTATAAATATATCTTTTTAAAAGCCGGCACTATTTTAGCCAATCAAATGTGAGCCAGAGTATTTCAGTTGTTAGATACGGAAGAAATATTTTTCAACAGCGGCAATCGACATTTAATTATTTACTTCCTCTTACCGGTTGTTTGAATTTGCATATTGGCGAAATATTTAGTTACATTTATATTTGACCTTTAGATTTAATATTTAGATTTAGTATTTAGATTTAATGTTTAGATTTAATATTTAGATTTAATATTTAGATTTAATATTTAGATTTAATATTTAGATTTAATATTTAGATTTAATATTTAGATTTAATATTTAGATTTAATATTTAGATTTAATATTTAGATTTAATATTTAGATTTAATATTTAGATTTAATATTTAGATTTAATATTTAGATTTAATATTTAGGTTTAATATTTAGATTTAATATTTACATTTAACATTTAGATTTAACATTTAGATTTAATATTTAGATGTAACATTTAGATTTACTTTTTACATTAAACATTTAGATTTAATATTTACATTTAATATTTAGATTTAATTTTTACATTTAACATTTAGATTTAATATTTACATTTAACATTTAGAATTTAATCTTTACATTTAACATTTAGATTTAATATTTACATTTAACATTTAGATATAATATTTACATTTAACATTTAGATTTAATATTAACATTTAACATTTAGAATGTAATATTTACATTTAACATTTAGATTTAATATTTGCATTTAACATTTAAATTTAATATTTTACATTTAACATTTAGATTTAATATTTACATTTAACATTTAGATTTAACATTTAACCTTTTTTTATTTAGGATAAAAATTCACGATATACAACGTTTAAATTTTCACACTATATTTTTAACACTGGAAGGCTCTAATTGTGAGATATTGCCATGTTTTTTTTTCTTAAACAAGCACATCATTACAAACTGTGCCCCATATTACTATATCCATCGGGGGGCATGGTGCAGTGAACATGCCACTTTGTATGCTTTAATCAGGGAGTTCGTATTTCACATTTGTCAACATGTTACATGAAACAATGTTGATTTAGTCCAAATGCTGTAATTAAAAAAAAAAAACACTAGGCATGGGAATGACATTCCTGGATTGTCTGTGTTAACTGAAAAAGTAGTCATCCATAGTCATACACAACACTTCAATTTTGTTAATATTTTTCTCAATAACTTTATTTCGTATATACATTCAAAGTCACTGATGGTATCATTCAATTGTCTGACTTCCCATTTTGAATGGAATTAAAAATGTCCATCCAGTGAGTAAATGTGAATGCGCATGCAAAATTGTGTAGCTAAAAAGCTATCTCCTTTTACAAGCATAATATTCTCTGGATTATAAATTGCACTCTATCTCGCCGCTCATCTCATTTTTTGTACCGCTTCATCCCCACTAGTGTCACAGGGGGTGCTTGAGCCTATCCCAACTGACTTTGAGCCAGAGGCGACAATCAACCATTCACGTTCACACTCATACCTAAAGGGAAATTTAAAGTGTCCAATCACTCAACCACGCATGTCTTTGGAATGTAGGAGGAAACCCGAGTACCCGAAGAAAACCCACAAAGGCCCAGGGAGTACATGCAAACTCCAAACAGGTGGACCGACCTGGATTTGAACCCGCCAAGTTCCCGACTATGAGGTTGATGCGCTAACCGTGCCACCCAAATTGCACTCAATATAATATATACATATTAATTCATTTTGCGAACCACCTATCCTCCCAAGGGTGACATGGGGTGCTGGAGCCTAACCCAGCTGACTTTGGACAAGAGGCCAGGGACACCTTAAATCGTGGGCATGAGGAGACGTACAACCATTCATACTCACACTCATACCTAGGGGGAATTCACAGTGCCCAACCAGCCTATCATGAATGTTTTTCAGAATGCGTGAGAAAACCAGAGTACCCAGAGAAAACTCATGCAGGCCTGCGGAGAACATTCAAACTCCACACAGGAGGACCGATCTGGATTCGAACCCAGGACCCCAGAATTGTGAGGCCGTCACGCTACCCACTCATCTGCTGAGAACAAATAGTGGGAAAAAAATTATGCATCACTCTCTTTTGGAATCGACAAATTGCTGCCACTGGTGAGGTTGCTGGGAAACAAAGATGGAATGTACGGAATGACACCCATCAGCGGGCTGGTCATTGGCGTCTCTCCAGAGGGCGTCATGGGAATGATAACATCGTCCTGGTCCCAAACGTGGAAGGCATTGGGGTGTGAGTGGCTGATGCTGCAGGGCATTTGAAGTGGACTCACCCCCTCTATCACACCATCTTTTTTCTCATCTTCATCGACTGGACCAAGCAAACAGTCTGTGGAATGATGACAGGTGTGAAAGTTCAGGGTAAAGACACCTTCATCATGTCATGTTTTTCATGTAAATAGACTTGTTTGTTAAATTTAAGATTACAAAAAAAATGTTGAATTTTTCTGATGTGTAATGTAAGGTGGAGAAGAACATAAACATTGTTCATATTTTGCAAAAGTGCCCATCTGACATGATGGCAGACATTTTATCAATACCTGTACTATTTCAACCAATCAAATGTGATTGATTTTTAGTTTATCCCCTCAAGGGTTGCCACACCGGAAGAGTCAATCTGCATAATAACTTTGGCTCATGTATTACCGTATTTTCACGACTATAAGGCGCACCGCATTATAAGGCGCACCCTCAATGAATGTCATTTTTTCCATATATAAGGCTCACTGTATTATAAGGCGCACTGTCTATTTTGGAGAAAATTTAAGACTTAAGTGCGCCTTATAGTCATGAAAATACGGTAATTGCTATTGACTTCCAGGTATGAAGCACTCACTCCACAGTCACCTCTAGAGCCAGCCATTGTTGATGTTTTGGATTTTTTTGTATAAAATCTTGGGGGAGGAGCTATATGAAAGTGTTCTCGTTACCTCTGCGTCCTGCGTCTGATACGCACAGCTTTTCTTCCAGACGCACAATTTCAAGTAATGTGCTTTTTTCGGACGCAAAGAAATTTTTATCAAAAAAAAAAACCAAAACACATATATATCCGATAGCAAACAAATTTATTCCACATAATCTTTGCGAAATAATTCTCGCGTGAACGAGACTAGCAGACACTAGCAGACGAAGGAGAGGAAGCGATCGCAAGAGTTTCGTAATAGTGTAAGAAAGATAAAAAATGTTTCAGAAAAAGCAAAACAGTCTGGATAGTTATTTCGCAGTTAAAAATACAACTAGTAAGAAAAGAACTGCAGAAGATTCGATCGATGATCATGAAGCAAAACGGGGTAAGCAAGGAAAAATACGCACATTTCAAAAGACTTGGTTGCAGCTGTTCGCGTGGTTACGATATGACGAGGAAAATAATTTCATGTACTGTGCTGTTTGTACGGATAACAAGCAGGTAAATGGATTGATTGCGGCAGCTAAATGCACGAATTTTCAAAAATGCACCCTGGATAGACACATAGTTTTGCCCGGACACAAGTTGGCACTGGAAATTCCCACATTGCGAAATAACAAGAAAAAAATCGAACAAAAGGCATCAGCAACAAAAGACAAAGTAGTTACAGCTTTATTGAAAGTTGTACATTGGATGTCCATGGAAGATATACCGTTCAGCGAGTTTAGCAGCATAATAAACCTGATGCATGAGCTTGGTGTCGCTGACTTGGATATTTTGAAAAAACACAAAATTAATTACGAATCTTACTTTACGTTGTGAGAGAGGTTTTTCTGTGCAGAACAGAATCCTCACAAAGAAAAGAAACAGGCTGCAAGTGGAAACTCAGCACAAACTGATGGTAGTGCAGCTGGCTAAAAGTGTGAACCATCAAAAGGCCCTGGAAAAGGGGAAAGGCTGCAAAGAGAGGAGGATCTACGAGCTGAAAGACTAGTACAATGATAAATAAACCCTAACCCTAAACCATATAATAAATAAATTAAATCTGAATGTTTATATATCGTTGTTTATGTTTTATTTGCATCCGTAGTATGTTGGGACTCGTGACAAGTTTCCTGGGACGCACAGTTTTCAGACAAGCGAATCCCTGGGACTCGCAGTGTGCCAATTGTAAAATTATCACTGTATATGATGGAAGATTTTGTAAACTAAGATGGCATCTGCATATTTAACAGTATTGTTTCAGTTCAGGCGTTTGTGTTTTTATAATATCCGACAGTTGTGGTTTTTCGTTTTTGGTTTTCTGTTTTTTTTTTTCATATATAAGGCGAACTGGATTATAAGGCGCATTGTCTATTTTGGAGAAAATTTAAGACTTTTAAGTGCGCCTTATAGTCGTGAAAATACGGTACACAGAATTCCCTTCCTGACAAAACCCATGCAAGAAGAAATCGAACCCGGGCCAATAACGAGGTGGCCAGACCACTTTTTCATATATATTTTTTTTATAACATAGTTGGTCTTGATTGAAAGTCTCTCCCTACCTCATGCACCCCTCTTATTATACATATGAGCAGAAAAAAATAATTGTTTTTGCATTTTCTTTCTTTGTGTTAGGTAAATTGATTTGGATTGTCCTCTGACTCAGCAGTACCAGAGATATAAATAACTGGCAGTTTATAATCCTGATAAAACACAAACATAAGTATGGATTGACAACCCTGTAATATGATTATACAAAAGTATCGTGAATATCTAATAAATAATGCAACATGATTTCTGCTATCAAGCTGTAAAATTAGCTGATAAAGACCTTACTAGTTTATCACTTACTATGTAGCAACAAATCTGAGAAGTGAAGGCTTTTTTTCCCCCAGAATTTGAATCCTCAATGTCCCCCAACTAGTAACAGTAAAGTCAATTCCCACAGTGAACCTTTTCTAGTGCATGATTTATAGAATAAAAAAATAAAAAAAATAACGAGAACATTTTCAATTTGAGTAAGAAACATTCATTACCTGTAATATCCAGCAGGAGGTCTTTTATGAGATGACCAATAATAGCGTAAGCCACAGCGACCACAACCACAGCGGCCACAAAGACATAAAAAACAGATTTTGGTAGCTGAAGGACATCTTTTGAAGAAGGTTTGAACTCCTCATACATTGGCTCCACAGTTTGGACCAAATAGTGAAATGTATGCGCTCCTTCTTCTTCTGTATTATTGAAACTGTCCATAATCCCAATGTAGGGGGCATCAAAGTTATTTCAACAAATTCCTAAATTTCTAGGTCACACATTCTTGCCTCAAACCTGCCACCACCTACCCATCTAAAAGAAGATCATTCAGGTACACCAAAGCATTAATTAATCCACTGTTCCGAAATAAATTTCAGCATGTGATGGTAGTTAAGTTTCTTATTGCCTGATCCTGTGGCAAAAAGACGTTGGATTTTCTGTCTCCGTCCCATGTGTCCTCTTCACTGGAAAATAATCCGGACTAAATGCTGCTGAGTAGACATACACTCCTTGAACAAGAGAGAGAGGATGGGATTAGACTGCCAATCAGCAAAACCCTTTCCCTTAACATTGCAGGCAACACAGATTAGCCCATTTAAAGTAAACCAGATAGTATGTAAAGGATTTTGAGTTTTTACATGGATAGCAGTAAACAATTAGATGTCAGTAATTATTATAAACCTAGGTAAATTGATTCTAATCAAAATATTGTCTCCTAGTTGTCTTAAATGTACTTTAACTGTGTATTTTTTAATACCACATTCTAATCAAATGTACAACATACAGAATTAATATTTTATAGTTGTTATAGGGCATAGGCCTCACAGTTCTGTGGTCCTGGGTTCAAATATAGGTCAGTCCTGTTTTCACCAAGTACTATGGTTTCTCTCCCACATTCCAAAAACTTGCATGGTAGGCTCATTGGACACTCTAAATTGCCCCTAGGTATGAGTGTGAGCGTGAATGGTTGTCCGCCTCCTTGTGTTCTGCGATCGACTGGCCACCGATTCAGGGTGTCCCCCGCCTATGGCCCAGAGTCAACTGGGATAGGCACCAGCACCCCATATGACCTTAATGAGGATAAAGCGGTTCAGAAAATAAGATGAGATGAGACCATTTTTGGGTTGTGAGAGGAAATCAGAGTACCTGGTGAAGACTGTGACATATTTTAACCATATAATCTAATGAAGACTATGACATATTTTAATCATTAATTTTATTATAGCTGCTTCATTTTGATATATTACTATTGTATGATTAAACACTTGTTTTTAACTCATTACCATGCAAACTAGCAAGGTTCCCTATAATGATGCCTATACAAAGAACAGAGGTTCTATGTCCAATATCCTTTTGAGGTTCAATTACAGGCAGCTCCAATGCACTGCACGCTAATCTCCAAATCCAGCCGGGATAAGGAGATGAACGGTGCGGATGTCCAAGGCCAAGAGTTGCGGGGACAATGGACAAGTGGAGGATCCAAAAGAGGACGGCCTTCTAACAGTCGTGGATCAATCCACATGTTATTGTTAATCAGCTAATGAATACAGACGCTCCCCTACCTACGAACATTCAACTTACAAACAAACGGTATACACAAATATGTCTGCAAATTGCATTTATGTCGAAAAATGTTTGTAAGTTCGATTTTGTGTTGCGCGCCTTTTTCCGAGTAGTGCTTCTTTCTGCCGCTAATACCGACGCCCGGCGCTGTGAGAGCTCAGCTCACCCAGCATCCACCTTCCTCTGTCCAGTTCATTGCAGTGCGGAAGTGCGTGACGTATCTCCAGTGCGCAAAGAACCTTTTTCATTTCTATCATTAAATATCTCGTGCATCCATTATTCAATATGGTTGGTGAAAAGCGAAAGGCTTCTAGTGAGGGAGGTGCAAGGAAGAGGCAAGCCATTTCATTTGAAACGAAAGTGACAATAATAAAGAAGCTTGATGCGCGTGAGAAAGTGGTGAGCGTTGCACGGGAAAACAACTTGAATCGTTCAACCATCAGTAGCATTCATAAACAGAAAGATCAAGCCGCAGTACCCAAATATTGAACGTTGCACAAAGATTGCGAATCAATTGAATGACGCCATACAGTGCTACCGCATTTATGATGAAAAAAAGAAAACTGCGCAATCGTCATTAAATAGCTTCTTTCGGTCAGTTTCTCGTAAATCTCTCTTCATCTCTCTAACGTATGTATAGAGTACTGTATGTATTCTCTCCATTTTATTAAATATTTTTTTCAGTAAACACCAATGCTGGTTACTTATACAAGACTCAAACATACAAATGCACCAATATAAACCTTCAATATACTTATATAGGCCTTAAACATAAATTATCATACAAAATATACCACTCAATCAACTCCAATTTGAACAATTTCAATTTATGAACAAGTGCTCGGAACCTTTATCGGTCGTAAGTAGGGGAGCGTCTGTATTCATCTTTGTATTACTATAACTGGGCAAACTCGGGTTTGGATGTTGTCTTTCTCATCCTCTGCTGTGAATAAAGATGCTTAGCGGGCATATTACTTGGGAGGGGGACTCGGATCTTATTATAGATCAATTTGTCAGGAATAAATCATCTGTGGATTAATTTGCTCAACCCTGGTCTGTCTCTTCCGATGCTGAACACACTCCATTTTTAGACGAGATAAGACAGAGTTAAGGAATAAGAGTTAGGTGCTAAAACTTTACGTCTAACACTGGCTAAAACCCACACAGGGAGCATATGCAAATACAATGTTTTCCTCATTTTCAGTTGCAGTTCATTCTACTTGGAAGGCAGAATGTTTAAAAAAAATCCTTTGATGTCCACTACACTTGCCTTTGACAACTCCCCTATGAAGTTTGTGTTTTTTAAACCCAGTTGACTAAAGTTAAAAATCTTTTGTGACAGTGCATGACGCAATCTCTCAATTAAGAAGTTACATACACAATCATCTCCCTTGTATATATGACTTTTTTTCCTCCAACAAATATTTGTATGACTGCACTGATACCATCAACCGCTGGAAGAGAAATATTTCTTACTATTAATATTTGTCCTGAAGCCTCGATCATGGGCAGAGCTATTAGTAGACTTATATTACTTTTAAATTGAACTTGGCATTAGTTAAATTCAGAGCCCCGCCCCTTCCAAAACCGAAGACCATAATCAGGTATGGTAGTATCATATTACCTAGCATGATATCCTCGTAACAGCATTTGCGTGATACTCTTTCAATTATGTCATGTTTTATATAATATTTGTACACGTTGTATGTTTCCGCTTATATCTGTCAAGAGTCTACGCTTAAAACTAAATCGTGAGCTTGTTAAGCATAACATATAGTCGTTAGCATCCGTTAGCATCGAAGACGCTGAAATTAGCTTAATTTTCTGTGCCTGCTAACTTTGATAGAGTCGTATTTACTTGGCAAACTACTTTTCCTCAGAAAACACATTGGAAATTGTGTTCTCTCTAAGTCAACATCACATTTTACGGGATCAGTATGGACTTTCTCATTGAAGGAGCAAATACCTCACATTGCAGCCAGCATGAAGGACATCACCAGGACCTACGAATGGTACAAAATTCACCCTCTACCATCACATTAATAAACATAATAGCTATGGTCAATTAGCACTGTTTATTTTGAAACCCAATGGCACCACGGAGCTAATGTTATATTTTAGTAGTGCATATTTATAATGTAATTTCCCTGTTTGTAGTTTCAGGTAAAAGATACAGAGGACAATTTAAGCAGGAATGACATGGAAGAAAATTCCAGGTACAAGAACATTTTATTTCTACCCCTTTTGGCTCTCCTTCATAACAATATAAACATATAGTACTTCTGTTCGAATGTGTGCCATCAATATGGCTCCCCTATAGTACTTAAGAAGTGTTTCCCAACCACTGTGTCGTCACACTAGTGTGAGCAATGGTCAGGTGTGCCGCGAGAAATAGCAAAAAGTCATACAATGTCATATTCAGAGAAAAAAATAATATGAACATATCGAGATTAGGCTGACCACCAATTCAGGGTTTCCCCTGCCTCTGGCCCAAAGTCAGCTGGGATAGGCTCCAGCCCCCCCTGCGGCCTTAGTGAGCATAAAGCTGTTGAGAAAATGAAAAAAATATATAACAAGGTCAAAATTGGGGGCGAGTGGTTAGGGTGTCGCCCTCACAACTGGGGTCCTTGGGTTCAAATCCAGGTCACGTCAACCTGTGTGGAGTTTGCATGTTCTCCACGGGCCTACGTGGGTTCCCTCGCACATTAGAAAAACATGCATGGTAGGCTGATTGGACACCCTAAATTGCACCTCAGTATGAGTGAGTGTGCATGGTTGTCCGTCTCCTTGTACCTTGAGATCGGCTGGGATAGGCTCCAGCATCCCCGTGGCTTTGATCAGATTGACTATTGTTATTATCGGCGACATCGTTTTAATTTAAAAGATTTTCAGATAGTGGTGTCACTTTGTGGTGATTTTTTTCAATGCAAAAAGTGTGCCGCAGCTCAACAATAGGTTAGGAAACAATGCCTTAGAACACTCCAAGCTCTCTGGTCACTAAATTTTTTTAAGTTGGATATATAACATTTATTTGCACTCACTGAACCCAGCAACGACTAATACCCCCAATGTGCTCTCAGTTTAAATGACATCAGCAGAAGAGTTCAAGAACTAGTGGAGAAGATTCACAACCGCCGCAATAATAACTTGAAAGAAATAGAAAGCTTCCAGCAGGTTCTAGTGGACAAGGTAGTTGCTTCCCTCCCCTAATTAACAACAACAATAACAAAGTTTACATGTTTTGAAGTGGACCTCGAAAACTAATAAAAGGCTCTCCGTTGTGGTTTTCAATAGGTCACAGAAGTGTGCCAGCAAATGAAGCAAGACCTGTACAAAGCCTATGAAGAGAACAGCACCGAGATGGAGGTCAAACTGCTAGAGCTGACAGATGTGCTGGAAATGTGCACCAAGCTACACATGAAGCTCCTCGAGGCCAGCCATGTTCTTGGTGGCCTCCGTGATGGCCTCGCCATCAGTGGAGCAGCAGAGCCGGTGACAGACTAGGTCGGATTTACATTCACAGAGCATTTGTGTCACTATAAGTCTTTCTCTTTAAGAGTACATCAATTAGTGATTGTGTTATCGGCTTGGAGTAATAGTTCAGATTAGTCTTTAGGTCAGTGAGCACCTTATAAAATTGTTTTCCCCACTTGTATTTCTTATTAAATTGAGAGTATTGTATAGACAATTGGTGCAAAAACTAACATTCAACCACATTGTGTAAGGGAGACATTTTATTGTCGCTTTTCACATGATACATCTCAGCCATCCTCATTTAGGCCATTTACAGTTGTAATACAGGACATAAAAAAACATTTTTCATGCTACAATCTTTTCATGTAACAGTCAAAATAATTAACAGTATTCAGGCATTATAATAAGACAATTATAGAGTATATCTGACCTGGTGTCTAATGCAGTTGTTTTTTTGACACGTTGAAAGTTGAATGTAAATAAAAAGTACTTCAAAAGGCACTGTACACTGAGACTTCTTTGGAATTAGAATTCCCTGCTAATCGCTACATTCGAAAATGCTCCATGCTAATAATCACAGAGACGTGGCTACACCCACAAATACCTGACACTACCGTACAGCTAGAAGGCTGCACAATAGTTAAATCAGACAGGATATTAAACTCAGGGAAAAAAAAGGTGGCGAGCTTTGCATTTATGTAATTGAGGGACGGTATAACAAAAGCACTGTTCTGGGTAGACACTATTCCCCAGACATAGGTAGGATTCACGTATGTGAGATGCAGACCCTTATTTCTGCCTAGAGAAATAGCAGTTGTTATCATCACTGCTGTCTACATACCACCGGACACTAAAGTTAGTACATCTCTCCCTACTAATGGACACAATAACCAATCACCAGAACGCCTACACAAGTGCCGTGCACATAATTGCAGGAGATTTTAATCAGGCAAATCTCAAAACTGTTCTACCAAAAATTTACCAGCGCGTGAGAAATGTCAAACATGAGAAGGTAAAACTGAATCATGTTTACTCGAATATCAAAAGTGCATACAGTCATGTGAGCACACTTGGGACAGTCAAATCACACCTCCTTGTTCTTGACCACTTATTTGTCTATTTCTATTTGTTGATTATTTATCATTACTAGATATTGAGTATCTATGTGTTTATTTGCTTGTGTTGTTGTGTCCATAGACTCAGCGAGTGGTGCTCTCAACAATTTGATGCTTAACGTCTCCAAAACCATGGAACTCATCCTGGAAATCAGACGTAACAAGGCCACTCCGCTCTGCTGATGTCACTTGGACTACTTATTTATATTCATTTGTCGGTTGTTATTTGTGCACTACGTGGCAAAAGTTTCTAATTTAATTACACTTGTATAATGACAATAAAAGCATTGAATTCAGTCAATTCTTTTTCAGTAAGATCTGAAAAAACATCTGTATTTGGCCACATTACATGGGTTATTTTTTCAATTTTTTTGTGTGGTTTCACTGCAAGAATAGATCCCATTTGTCATGAATAGCACAAATTGTACTGGGGTTTAAAGAAAAAAAAAGATACAGAAAGACTGCCTGGTAACATTTCTCAAATGGCAATTAGCAAGTTCTAGGCAGTATAAAATATTCTGAGAAAAAAAGTCTAAGCTGTCAAATGATGACAACCTAACCCTATCTGAATGATAACTGAAACAGAAGGGTCAGGTTACGAGGACAGCATCTATTTATAATTGAATCCACAAATTCAAAGAACCTGGCAAAAATGGCAATAATGTGCTTTAGTTTCTGTATCCAGTAATCACTTCTCAAAACAATTATTTTTCAACTGTAAAAGATTGAAGTCCAGTAATAGCTCTTCCCAGGATCAAGGCATGGATGTCATGTGTTCCTATTAGAGGAAAATCACAAATAAATGACGGTACATAATTTGTTACGTCACAGAATAATTAAAGTAGTAAAGCATACTGCTTGCTGGCTTCTAGCGGCAGATGGACATAGCTGCGATTAATAGGCTCCTTGCACTTTTTGACATGGTCTATGTTGTAGATTTAGTGCTTTATGCTGTTACAGGTTCTTAAAGTACGATCAAACCCTCAACCTCTGAACTGTGTGGCCGACGCGCTCATCCTCCTGCACAAATACAATAATTGATTCATTCATTCATTTTGGGAATCGCTTGATCCTCATTAGGGAGTGTGCTGGAGCCTATCCCAGCTGACTCCGGACCAGAGGCGGTGGACAACCCTGAATTGGCGCCCAGCCGATTGCAGGACACAAGGAGATAGACAACCATGCACACTCACACCCATACCTAGGGACAATTTAGAGTGTCCAATAAGCCTACCATGCATGTTTTTTTTAATGTGGGAGGAAACCAGAGTACCTAGAGAAAACTGACAACGGCCCGGGGAGAACATGCAAAGTCCACACAGGTGGACCGACCTGGATTTGAACCCAGGACACCAGAGCAGAGTATTTTAAAAATGTTAAAGAAAAAAAAAGACTTAAAGATCTCAGCAGTGAAAACTATTTTTTGAAGTAATACAATGATCAGACCTAAATACAGTTTCCTTCCACTAATATTAAAAGAGTATAAAGAAGAATTACAACCATTTGTTTCTTTGCAAGTCTAATCAATTGGACGTACATAAATACTGATTTTCTTGTGAAGGAGGTTTTACAAATCTGTGTAGGGCCGATTGGACTACTGTGTAAAATGAAGCAGTTTGGCATAGATAAAGCCTCTTCTTGTCAACACAAAATTGTGTGCAAAGAGTCTATGCGATAGTGCTCCAGAATAATCCTGCATAGTTGCTAAATTCCTCATGTTTTTATAAATAAGATTAGTAATCATATATTATATATAGATACAACTTTTGTGTCAAATGAATCTAGCATTTCAAATACAAAAGGATGAAAAAAATGTAACCTTGGCAATTGATGCAGAGGATGATTGAGCGAAATTAATCTGAAGAAGCTAACCGTTTTAGATGGCATACAGAGCACACAAATGGGAAGTTTACAAAACACAAGTCAATGTTATATTATTCATTTTTCAAATTACTGAGGGCAAAAACATCAACCATCAATTTAAGCTATTTTTTACTCATTTACTCCTCTCCTTTTTGTTTATTTAATAAGTGACTCACCTTCATATGTGTTGACAGCTTCAAGGTTCAGGACATGACGGATGATGTGGTACTCATCAGAAATTCCGTTCCCACCCAGCATGTCTCTGGCTTGTCTTGCGATATCTAACGCTTTGCCACAGCTATTCCTTTTCAGCATAGAAATCATTTCCGGAGCTGATCTATTTGAATAAAAACATGATTGGGAAACAGCATTATAAAAGAGCCTACACCAGGGGAAAGGAACCTATGGCTGGGAGCCATATGTGGCTCTTCGCTAACCTGTGAGGTAAAATGTGTATTTAAACCACTGGTGACAGAGCAGAGTCCCGGATGCACCAATTGGAGCGTCACGTTGACACTATGGCACTGACACTACCTCTAACTTCAATCATCTTTTTTTTCATAAAATGTTTCTGCATGCATATTTTCATTGATTAGCAACTGCATAACAGTGTTGTAAAAAAATCATTTAGTACTTTAAAAGTAGTAGCATGACCCTCCCCCCAATCACAACACATTTTCACATTTTTACTCTTAAATTCTGAGTATGGCTCTTGAGCAATATAATTTTAAAATAGGAATTGTTTATGGCTCTCTGCATCAAAAAGGTTCCTGACCCTTGGCATACACTATGAAAAGAATAGAAGAACAAACTTACTTCTTTTCATCAATAAGTCTTCCAAGAGACAAACACGACTGCAGTCCGAGGGTTATCTCTGTCAACATGTCGGCCATCTTCTTCTGCATGAGCTGATTCCTCGCCAGTGGCACCCCAAACTGTATTCTGATTGATGAGCATAAATATTATTAAAATAGTGTTATGACTTATTTAAGTAAAAAATAATGCCAAAATGCATTATATATATGTAATAAACAACTAGTATTGATTTTCATTTGTGAGAAAGTTTTTGTTTCTTCACTGGTCCTAATCCTCTTTTGTATGAATTGATAATCCATAGGAGGAATTCATAAATTCAGAATACAAACTATGTATATTGAAGGAGAACATTTACCTGTCCATAGTGTACTGTCTAGCAGCGTGGAAACAGAATTCTGCTGCCCCCAGTGCTCCCCAGGCAATTCCATACCGAGCATTGTTGAGACAACCGAAGGGACCCTGGTAAGAAGGGTCAACAATAGTAGTTGTCATTTCTCTTGAGCAATACAGTAATACCTCGACATACAAAAAATTTGGGATACAAGTAAAATGTTGAGCAAATATTTATCTTGAGATACGAGACAACTTTTGATATATGGAGAGGCTGCTCATAAGAACATCATGGGCATTACTCTGTTATTAGATGGTGAATAAGAACAAATAAAAAATAAATCCAATCCAATATCCTGTTTTTGGTGTTTTTTCAGAGGGTTGGAACGAATTAGTAATTTGTTTTAAATTCATTTCAAATGATTCAATTGCTTTGAGATGCGATTAAATGAAAAACTCAATCCCGGAACGCATTAAGTCGTATCTCAAGGTACCACTGTACATTGTTCAAACAACTAGTATTGTGGATTCTGGACAATAAGTCGCTCTGATGATAATCCTAGTGAAAAACCAGGTACCGATACATAAAAAAAAGAAACAAATACAATCGTACCTAGAGATACGAACTTAATGTGTTCAGGGACCGAGCTCGTAAGTCTATACGAGGTGACTTTCCACGACAACAAAATCGCAACCGAATAAACAAATTTAAATTAACCTGGATTAATACATACACACTCAAACATACGTTTAATGTAACTTTACACAAAACTGTCTTTGTTAACTAAACATAGTCACAAGTGTAAGTAACGGAAGAAAAAAATAATTCAATATAGTTCCAAAACGAAAACTTGATGTCACACCACTTTCACGACCAACTGCATAGCACAGTCATGTATCATGTAGAGATAATGCTAACGTGAACACCCTCGCTGAGCAAGCGACAATGTTCGAGCACTTCAACTCAACAATCACCACTTCTATCATGCCAAAAGATTTTTGATTAAATTTGTCTGACAACACTCATTGCTGGTCCCGTTACCTGTGCATTTAATGCTGTGGGCTTGGTGACTACAATGCAGTGATCACATTCAATTTCAATTGTATTACCATTCTGCAAGTTGGTGTACCATGTGTTTCACGGCCATTTTTGGTCTACATTAACCACGATATTTGAGGGATTACAGTAGTGCATTTGCAAGATGGAGAAAACATACTTACAGCAAGACCAGACACATTTGGCAGCAGGTTTTCCTGAGGAACTTCCACTTCATCCATTAGAATCATGCCAGTAGCGGAGGCCCTAAGTGAAAACTTGCCCTCTATCTTCGGAGTAGCAAGGCCTTTCATTCCACGCTCCAGAATGAAACCACGCACTTTTCCATCTTCGCATTTGGCCCAGACCACTGCTATATCTGCTTCAGGGGAATTGGTGATCCTACAAGAGACCCATGCAGAAGTTGGTAGCAGTTGACTGCTCTCCTTTGTTACATGTTACAGATACATGCATTTCTAATGCTGTAGTCATTGTGTCTGTGCAAACACACCAGGTTTTGGCTCCACTGATACTGAAAGTACCACTAGATCTGTTATATATGGCTTTGGTTTCCATACTGCTAGGATCACTGCCATGGTTAGGCTCTGTCAAGCCAAAACAGCCCAGGATTTCTCCACGAGCTGGAATATGCAGAAAATATACAGAGGTATAAGTACTTGTAGAAGATTTGTGCCCACCCACAGAAATCCTCACCAAGCTTCGGTAGGTATTTCTCTTTCTGGGCTTCTGTGCCATAAGTGTTTATGGGATGCATGACGAGTGAAGACTGTACACTCATGACTGAGCGATAGCCACTGTCCACTCTTTCCACCTCTCTGGCAATCAAACCATATGCTACATAACTTGTTCCTGCACAGCCGTAACCTGTAGGATGCGAGAATAAACCATAATAAAACGTGGAAAAGTTTAACAGTAGGCATGTGAGTGTGGTGTATTTTGTGTACCTTTGATAGTGGGGCCTAGTACACCCAACTCTCCCATCTCAGAGACAATCTCACGGTGGAAATCTGTAATGTTTTGTAGAAATACAGCTATAAAAATCATACCGTTGAAGGTTGACCTATGCAAAATTCACTTTTTAGACAGAATACTAGCTCACAAAAAAAGCTGGGATGTGTATTTTTCTACCAATCCAATTATATGGGAAAGAACGCACAGTACATCTTCTAGTATCTGTGTTTACTCACGTTCATGTCTGTTGGCCATGACAATCCGGGGCATGAGTTTTTCCTGGCAGTAGTCACGGAATGAGTCCCGTATCATTACCTCCTCTTCTGTAAGCTGACCCTCAAGGTCCAGAGCGTCTCGCCAGTTAAATAGCACCTTGGCTGAAGGACAAAACAAAGGCACTGTTATGTCATCGTCACATGAAGTCACAGAACATGTAACAAACAAACAGGTTGAAGACGCTACGTACCTCCTTTTGGCACCTTTTTGACATCCTCAACATCTATTGGGAAAATACTCAATCAATTTCTTATATTTGTCCAATGCATCCTTTATTAAACAGTTTTATTCTTTGTAAAACTGCCAGTTTTACCTTTAACTTGTTGAGGGGCAGCAGCAATTGTACCCTGGGCTCGGCATGCGGTGACATACCCACATTTTGGTACGCTTGACAGCAGACGTGTGACGCTTCTCAAAGCCATACTACAATGCACTGAATATATCACAAAAATGATAGAAGCGTCATGGTACTAATTTAAACTATCTAAAACAACAAGCAAATACTGCATATTCAGAGTATGTTTACTTTTACTGTACAGTTATACCTCTACGAATTCCTCCAGGTACAAAATTTTCAGATTACAAAGCTTTTTGAGATGCAAATGAGCGCCTCAAATACAAAAAAAGATCCAAGTTACGAACACGTCAATACATTCCTTATATCCATTATTTTATAATGAAATGTTCGCGGGAATGCACTGCTTGCTTGAAAATTTCTCTACACTCTACTGTGCTCTCATTGGCTGTCTCACAACAACACTTCATGTTTCTTTGACCCTCGTTGTCTTCTTAAACTTATGCTTGGAAGAAACTGTAGTCGAGTTCCTTCGACGGACTCGCAATCGAGCCTCAGCCTGAATTGCAGCCTGCGGTGGGCAAAATTATGTCAGAGTGGGCAGCCGATGGGGCTTGTAGTCAGTAAGGTGGACGTTGACGAGTTGGTCAAGGAGAACTAAAATGAACTCTCAAAGGAGCAAGAGTAAATGTTTTAAATTATTAATATTATGTTCATTAAATGTGTATTCATGTGTTTGTGTGCTCTCTGTCTCTGTTGCTTAACGTTAGCTGACACCTCACATCTATTTTAAACACAAATAGATTGTGCATGTTGTGTTCATTTTAATGGCTTATTAAAAATGTATGATAATTTTCTCTCATTTTTTGATCTTCATACTTTTCCCACAAAATTGGGACACTGGTGATTTTTTTAAGGGTTTAGTTGGTAGTTTTATAGGCACCGTGGAATTAAATATAATATAAAATGTTCAATTTACGAAAGTTCAGCAAACATTTGATTTCGTAAGTAGAGGTACAGCTGTTCTACTTGCAAATATAAAACTAAAGTACCCTAAAGGTCCTGGTACTATAAATTGAAGCTCTGCTTCAGATACATATCTAGCGAGCGTCCAAATAAATGTATCTTACCGTTTTAATTTCCGAGGGGTTATAGGGAAGAGAAGTAGTGAATCTTTGTCCTACACGCGTGTTACTTAAATTGGTTAGATAATGCTGTTTTCGCCTACGTCACCTAAATGCATCACGTCCTTGCAATGCCCGTGATAATCCGCCATGTTGGGTGATGATAATAGCGCCTTTGAGATCTTAGTTTCAAAAGTATATTGAAAAATATTGAATACCTGGCTTTCTCAAAAGACAGAATATGACTATGAGCAAATATGGTGCAGTGTTATGTCGCGCATGGTGTAAATACCGGAATGGCCGCAAACTTTTCCACACTCAAAATGGTGACTATTGCCTACTGAGAGCTCGGTTTGAGCGATAAGGCGTGC